>NC_140955.1:94522586-94572586 GCF_014529385.1 Adiantum capillus-veneris
TGCACCGACGTGCAAGGCTGAACGGCAGAGGCAAGAGTGACTTGGCGATTTGGGTGCATAACATGGTGATCCTCCCGTTGGCTCTACTTCGGCAGCTCCTATGGCGTCTCCATCGCACTTTGAGGCAGAGGATGAGCACATGTTCGACATGTGTGATGACTTACTCATGAGCGCGACGTGTGCGAGGAGGATTGTCAGCCCTGCACTAAACGGACTGCCGAAACGGAGGATAGATTGATGACGAGTGCCCGAACACCTCTTTACGACGATGCACTGTACTCGGTGCTCCGAGCATCGTTGGAAGTCCTCAACTTGCAGGAAAAATTTGGTTCGAGTAATGCAAGTGTCGATGCACTACTTCTGTAAGTATGGAATGTGGATTTTATATACTCTCCACTCGCTTTATGGTGCCGTCTTCTAGCAATTATACTAATACGCACGTTTGTTGTAGTTTGATGGGAAAATTGTTGTCAGAAGATCACCACATGCCTCCAGATCGTCGACGAGCTATATCATATATCACTGCACTTGGAATGGAGTATAAGCGCATCCATACGTGCGTCAACAATTGCATGCTATACCGCAATGAGCATGCACATGCTACCTCATGTCCCGTGTGCGGGGAGGCACGATACAAAACAGGAGTGAGCGGGGCGTACCTACCCCGCAAGGTATTGAGACATTTTCCATTAATTCCTCACATCCAACACATGTTTAAAAGCAGGTCTACCGTGGAGCTTCGCCGTGGCACACGAACCATCGCTCAAATGATGGAATGATGTGTGTCCCGGCCGATTCACCTGCATGGAGGCACATCGAAACTCAATGGCCAAAGTTTGGGTTGGAGCCTCGACACTTGAGGCTTGGGTTAGCAAGTGATGGTGTCAACCCCTTCGGCACTAAGTCTACTTCATGGAGCACTTGGCATGTGGTGATCGTCAACTACAATATTCCACCATAGGAGACAACCAAGAGGGGCAATATACTTCTTTCCTTGCTTGTGCTAGGGAAGTACAAAGTGTCAAATATTGACGTCTACGTCGATCCCCCATCGAGGATTTGGAGGAGTTATGGAGAGGCATTCATGTTGTCGATGTCTCACTTGCAAAGGGAGAGAGAGAGGCCATTGTGCGGGAAATTCTTATGTGGATTATGCACAACTATCCTGGGCTTGGAGAGATTTCTGGTAACCCCCTTTCCTTTATCTCTCTCTCCCTCATTCCCCCTCTCCCTTTAGTTCACTTTAGTTCACTCATCTCTCTAACCATATGATATGTATGCAGGGTTGTCCACATTGGGGCTCAATGCATGTCCTACTTGCGGGCCATCGTTGGTGACGGAGAGGCCCGATTCCTTGCACAAGGTAATCTATCCAAATAACCATCATTTCTTACCCCAAGGGCATAACAAGCACAAGGCTCCAACAAATGGGAAGACCCATCTAAAGCTCCTGATGGCAGATTGGGCAACCATTTGGGAAGAACACCACAACAACAATCCAGCTTCGTGTCCTCCACCAAAAGGTATGTCAAGGTATTCAATAATTTTAGGGCTTCCATATTGGAAGGACTTAACACCTCTAGGATCCCATGCACATATTCAAGAATGTAGCCCAAACACTATGGGACCACATTATTGGCAAGAAGAACTCTTTGGGTGCGAGGGAGGATTTGAGGCTTTTAAAATGTCTCCCCGCCTCTACTACTCCACGCTGTGCCCCAAATGGAAAGATTGTGCTTCATAAAGCATCATGGATGCTAGCCAAAGAAGAATTAGACAAGGTGAAGGGTACCATTGCCTCTATTCGCACACCAACAGGATACATGAGGTCGCTAAAGGGAGCTTTCACAAAAGCGAAAAAGGGTAGAAGTGTTCAATTGTATGGGTTGAAGTCCCATGATTGGCACAAGATGCTTCATGTAATCTTCATACTTCCTATTCTATTTATAGTTTATGTGTATGACTATCACTCACTTTCCCTTCCCCTGATTTACATTGTAGTTCATTCTGCCGGTGAGTATGTGTATATGTCGGGACAAGAAAGTCAGGGACGCTATTTTCAAACTAGGAGAGCTAGTAAGGTATACCACAAGAATCCACTCAACTACACCTTTTTTATGTACACAATAATTTCAACTAGCACTTAGTGTATCCTTGTGTGTTTTGTTGCAGATTTTTGAGCTCCAAGGAAATCGAAATAGATGCTATCCCTGCTGCTCAAACACTTGCAACAGAAACTGTGTGTGCCATTGAAGATGCATTTCCTTGATCGGTCCTTCTTAGTCAAATTCACCTCTTGGTTCACGTGGTGGAGGAGATCGCTATATGTGGAGTAGTGCACGCACAATGGATGTTCTTCTTAGAGAGGTTTTTAAACAGTACTCTCAAAGATTTTGTGCGGCTACGGTCTCAACAAGAGGCATGTATGGCCAAAGGGTGGATCGTTCAAGAGGTATTTGTTTACATATCAGAGTATTTGGCACAAGTTGATCCTTCAATGCCTCGCATGTGGTCAGACGAGGGAGATGCAAGGATGATTTCACACTTACCAAGTGGAAAGGGGAAACTGCTTAACATGGATATGAATCTATCCCGAGTGGTCAATAACTTTTGTATTCTCAATGCAAAGATTATGACCAAGTGGATGGACTTGTGGATAGTGGCAAAGGCAAGGCGTTTGCAAGAGAGAGAAGCATGGAAACAAGCACATGGAGGAAGGAGGGCACCCCCAGTGCCTAGACACCTTGCATGTTTCCCAGATCTCATTAGTGTAGAGCAGATTCATGAGAGAATGACCGAGGCAAAAGCACGCGGAGAACACATCACCAGCAAAGAATGGGAGTATGCACGAGGCTGCGTACCAAAGGTAGACTACTAATATACCTAAACCATATTGTAATTGTTTTTCTTGAAATCATCTTTAATATGTATTTGATAAATTAATATATTTTTCTATTTTGTAGTGCCTTTCCTTTAAATTTATGTGGTCAAAGGGTCATCACTTTTGTACACGCCACATTGACGAGCGTAGAATCACCATGGATTGTGCCATCATGGGCAACTTTGACACAAACAATGATGAAGCCACGTATTGCGGAACTATTGAAAGGATACTAAAGGTTAATTTTAGAACCTTTCATACCTTCATCTTCGAGTGCGCAAATGTGTCTAGACGACATGAGAATGGCCTCTACATGGTGGACTCTAGTGTGCATCACACAGGGAGGTATGACAATTTAGTTTTACCGTGCAATTGTGAGCAGGTGAGTGACATGTACCTTTTTTATTCTTATTTGCTTGTAGCATTAGTTATACCAATGTTACTCACTTTGAGCTTCTATTTTATAGGTCATCTATATGCCAGCAATCCACCAACCAAAACTTTGGTTTGTAATTCCCGTAACACATCGGGGGAGAACCATTTTTTCCACTAATGAAGTGGAGACTATCTTCGACCCTCTTCCACCTCTGACTTTGGATGAGGTGGAAACAGAGGAGAGGGAGGTTAATGAATCAAGTCCGGCGGCAGCAAGTCTTAGCGAGGATGATTGCCATGATGATGAAGATGATGAGATGGAGGATGACAAACTCGAAGATGATGAAGGCAATGCATCCACAAACGACAATTCCATTTCTCTCTTTATTGATTTGGGAGCAATGGGCTTAGAATTGGATGATGCCTCATCTAGAGATCTTTTGGAATATGATTTATAAACATTTTACAGTTATGAAGTTTTTCGGTCGTGTATTCCATTCATCTCTCTCTCCCCCCTCTTCCTCTCTTTAGATTTGGGAATATGTTCAATTATGTTAATCAATTGACAGTGATTATTTTAGTTGTAACTAAGTGTAATCTTATATCCCCCCCCCTCCCCCCCCCTCCCTCTCTCTCTCTCTCTCTCTCTCTCTCTCTCTCTCTCTTCTTTTTTAAATTTGAAAATTTTATACAATATTCTTTAATTTTTATTGAGATGATGGAAACACAAAAATTTGAAGGGGGGGGGGGGGGGGGGGGGGGGGGGGGGGGTATGTTTATTTTAAGTCAGGAGTTGAAAGTTTAGGCGCTAAATTTGGTTGTCGAATATAACAGCGGCAATAAACGCGGTAATAACAGCGGTACTAAACGCGGTAATAATAGCGAAAAATATCGCGGCAATATTTTAAACACAAAAAGAATCCACCTGCCCTCCTCTCTGATGTTTCTCCACTTGAATTTGCACCTTCTCTCTACAAAACGCGATAAAACAGCGCGGTAAACACTTGGAGATTTTCATAGTGTCTACGTGTAGTCGTGTCGGGACAGCTCCTTGTTCGCATCAATTTTGCATGTAGCGGCGTGTAATTCAAATTTAGTCATCTTCAGATTTCTTGCTAGTAATTTTTTAATATTTCTCTCAAGCTTTAAAGTGCCCCAATTGGAGTTGTGCTCTTCAGGTTATGACTAGTTCTCTGCAGGGTTATGGCTATGGCAGCCTTGTGGCAAATTGTGTGCAGGCAGATTGGGAGGGCATGTACCTATGAATTGTGGAATTGATATTGAAGTTGTGGGTTTGTGATCTTCAATGGTGAAAGGGGAGGCCCTTGTCTTCATATGCATTGGTCGGCGTGTGCTGTAAATCCATGCTTTGGTAGGGTTTTGCTCCTATGTGACATAGTCTCTTGGGTGGGCAACGGCCAGTAAATTCCCAAGGGGACTACTCTTGCTGGACTTGTGGTGTTTCAAAGGGATTTTGCAAATTTTTTGGTTTCTTGTAGTTCTCTTTCAACGCTCTTGGATGACATCGCTATAGAGGTGTTCCAGTTTGCTTGTTTCCCACCAGTGTTTTGGTGCCGCCACCGAGGAATCGCTTCAAGCTACCTTCAGTTAATAGGTTTTGGGAGACATGGCGTTTAATTTTCCGGAGTTTAGTGGGAAATCAAATGAAATTTCCAAAGGTTTCATTGAGAGAATGGAGTTTGCTTGCCTTCTTACTGACAAGCGAGACCCAGCGTTGGTGCTGCGAATCTTCTACTTCTGTTTGAAGGGAGATGCTAGGGAATGGTTGGAAGGATACAAAAAGGAGCTACAATCAGCTCAACCTCCTCAATTTATGACTTATGAAATGGTAAGGCATGCTTTTCTTACACACTTTCAATATGTGGAAGATCCACAAAAGGTATGGCAATCTATTCAAGGCTTGGTACGGGGTGAAGGACAAACCATAGAAGACTTTGTGAAGGCATTCAATGCGTTATGGACAAAGTGGTGTACATCTTTGGGCTCTAAAATTCCTCCAGCCATGTTGAAGAAAGATAGGTTTCTTGCAAGCTTGAGGAGTAACCTACGCTTGAAGGTAGAGCTTAAGCAGTCAAGGACCTTTGAGGAGGCAGTTGAAATTGCAAAGAATAAAAAATAAAGAGTGGAAAGCAGAGTGTTGTCATCAACTTGGAATCAATGTCGAGCCAAAGGTTGAAGTGAAAGCGCTAGAGCAAGCAAGGATCTTCATCAGGGAGCCGGGTTATGATCAACAAGCTTCTCATGATGTGAATGCTTTTTGCAAGGAGATGCAAGAGGTTGTAGGTCTTATGAAGAATCTTAGTGTGCATATGATGGGAGGTGGAAGAGGTGAAAGCTATGGATATGGACGTGGGTATGGAAGCAA
This sequence comes from Adiantum capillus-veneris, assembly GCF_014529385.1. Classification (NCBI taxonomy): domain Eukaryota; kingdom Viridiplantae; phylum Streptophyta; class Polypodiopsida; order Polypodiales; family Pteridaceae; genus Adiantum; species Adiantum capillus-veneris. Next base: position 94,528,229 of record NC_140955.1, read on the forward strand.
TGAGGGGTTTACAGGTGGTAGAGGAAGAGGCATGGCTGGAAGAGGGGATATGTTTCAATGTTACAATTGTGGTGAATGGGGTCATAAAAGCCCTCAATGTGACAAGCTAAGCAGAATGGGTGGTGACATGTTTCATCTTCCTCCACAAATTCCTTCTCAAGCTCAAGATTATGGTATTGAGATTAAAGGGGAAGCAAGGCCAAGTGGTTTGACAGCTGAAGAGAAGGGCAAAACAAAAGTGGTAAGGATAATCCGTTTGGAGAAGAAAGATGATGATTTGGGAGCTATGGTCATGCCCATAGGTAAGAGGGTTACAAGTGATCATGACATAAGTGATGCAAGCCCCATCCAGAAAAGAGGGAAACAGGTTGAAACAGGTACAAGTAAAGAGAAGAAGAAGAGAAAACCTAGGAAAGATTACAATGCATCTGAATTTCGTTTGGGATAAGGGCAACCAAATTATAGTTTAAGGGCTGATTTTGTGGGAAGAAAGGCTGATGTTACCTTTGAGCAACTCATGGAGATGTGTCCCAAGTTAAAGAGGCAACGGAAGCATGTAGTCAACCCCATGAAGAAGGAGCTTGCAAGGGGGTCAATGAGAGTCCTATCTTTGAATGAGCTACCTGATATATGCCCTACTATGGATGCATGCATAAGAGGAAGTGCATTGGAGAGGCTTATATTGATGGAGGTGCATAGGTATGTGTTATTACTCAAGCTTGTATATCAAAGTTGGGACTCAACATGGTGAAGAATTCAGGTTTTCATATAAAGCTTGGCAATCAATCAAGGGTGAAGTGCTTGGGAGTTATAAAGGACTTGGAGGTGGATGCATTTGATGTTAAAGTGCTCGTCAATTTCCATGTTATGCCCACAGGTATTGGTTCTTTCCCTCTCATCCTTGGGAGACCATGGTTACGGGCAACCAAAGTTGTACAGGATTGGGGACATGGTACCATCACTCTCTACAATAGAAGGGGTGATAAGAAGAGGTTTGACATGGCTAGCAAGAAATATTTGGACACTGATTTTGATGAGAAAAGTGATGAAGAAGAGTACTCAAGTGAAGAAGAAGACAATGGGGATGATATTAGTGAAGTGGAAGATAGCAAAAGACCATATTAGGTATTTTGGTAAAAATCTCACATTATGGGAATCTCCAAATCGACTAAATTCATGTAATTTGGGAATTTTCCACTTAAAGTGGGAAAAATTGAGGTGTGTGGTTAGTAAATAAAGTGAAAATCTCATAGGATTGTGGTGTTGATAAACACCAAAAGTCAAGAGGATGTACAACACATGGATTTGAATAATAACTATGAATTACATAAAACAAAGGAAGATACAAAAAAGATTTTGTTTACAAAATTGACTAGTATAGTCACAATAGAAGCTCCACATTTGATACCATATCTAAACTTTGATCCAAGTGTGGTTGATGTGCATGAGTGAGGCCTACTTTGGCTTTTAGAGCATGCCCTTCTGGAATCTTTATTCTAGAAAATGGTCCTTCTTTGTTGGGTATCCAGGACCAAACAATTGCATCTACAGTTTCCCACACTTGTGGGTCCTTATAGTTGACAGCCCAATAACCCTTCCAACAATTACTATAAGCTTGAGTATCTGTCATCCCACTTTTTCTCGCGCAAGGTGCCCAATATTGAATCAAGAGTTTTCTGTAGTTTGGTGATGTAGGCTCATTATCAATGTCAGATAAAGCCATTGCAAGCCACACTGGATAGATTTCTGTGTCACTCGGAACAAGCATAAGAAAGTCACCTTGGTGCACATCAGACATAGGGTCAAACTCTTCCCTTGGCCTATCTCGTTGAGGCCCACAAAAATGATCGTTCAACTCTTCAAGGCCTAGGAATATTTCTGCTCCTTGTTGCAAATTCATTGTAGTGCTTTGTAGGTGAGAATATTCTTGAGCTTTTGGCCAAAAAATTTCATACAAGACTCCCTCTGATATGATTGCTTTTCCAATCTCTTCAATTACCTTACTCCAAAACTATCACGGGTCTATAATATCGTGGAATACTTGAACCATTACCTAAATTTTTCCAAAATTTTATATAGTTCTTTAGCCCCAAAATGACTTCTTCGTGGGCCTTGACATACTCCGCCATTGGTACTAGAGGTGGATCTCCATGTGGTAACATTGGCTTGCCTTCCGTGTCTGTTTTCCAAAGGCGAATACTTCCACTCCAACTTGATACACCTACATGTGCCTTATATTGCATCATTGGTGTCTCATCCTGCATAAAGAGCCTGAACTGAAGCGGTTTGGAATGTCCAACAAGTATGTATTTTCCATCACAAAGATAGCCATCACAATATTGCTTGAAATCGGGGATCTTTGTGAGAAAAAATGGAGCTGGAGATGAAGATGAGTTGTTTCGTAATGTATCCATCAAATGTGGAAAAGTATAGGTTTGTGTAACCCTCATCTTCTTTGAAAACCTACTAAACATGGCGTCTATGTCCTCATGTGTATGCCCAACCATTAAAAATACTATCTGGATGGTTTTGAAAACACCCCTTGCAACAATCATTGACAAATAGGAAAATAAGTATCTATTTTTGTTTTCCCCTGCACAATTATCCAATTGTAGCAACAAGTTCGCTGGCAACCTGTGAAATGTTGACCCCAATTCCTCTTTTGCAATTTCTGATGACTACACAATGGGCTCTTTTCCATCACTCAAGTTATGGTAGTCCAAAGCATCCCTTGAGTTCAAAGCATGTAGTAGTGAAATATTGCTCCTTGGAAGTCCATTTGTTACTAGATCACCAAGAGGATGCTTATCTATCCTCTCTAGGTTATGTAAACAATTAGCAATTGATCCAATTGTAAGATTTGGATTAGCTGGCCATAAACCATTCAAGACAAAGTGTCCGTAATGACCTTCTCCATGTCCATGAGTGATCATGCCAATCAATGCCACCTGCAGATTATATCCTGAATCCACACCCTTAGGAACAATGCGTAATCTAGGAATGGCAGTCTTCTTTTGATCCATCTTATCATGGATTATGCATACATATTTTTGTGGTTGAGTTTCTGAATACGTGCGCCATGCATAATATAGGCTTCTGCAACTCTTTTGTTGTGCCATGTGAACTTCTCTCTCCCTCAAGAGAAGAGCTCTCTCTTCAAGAGAAGGTTTAGCTTCTAACCTTGCCTTGATTGAGCTACAAATATTGCACTTAGAGAACTCACTCGTCTTTGTTAAAGTGACATGTGGGTACTCTTTGTTCCAAATTCTACCAAAAGAAGATTGGGATAGCTTCTTCTCATAGCCCATTTGGTCAAGTGTCGTGTTGATTTCACATAAAATATCTACTTGTTTGTATGTTGATGGAATCACCAATTGAGTCTCTCTTGAGCCATCTAGCAGTGTTCTACTTTTATGTGGCATCTTCTCAGAGTTGTTTTCCACAAACTCATTTAGTAGTGCTCTTGCTAAACTAGTATGTTGAAGTCCCCTTCTCAATGTACATGTGTTCCCATGTACATATTGGCGCACACCATTTTCAAAGTTCTCCTTGTACATGTGTTCCAATATGTACATGTGTTCCCATGTACATATTGGCGCACACCATTTTCAAAGTTCTCCTTGTATCGACAAAATGATGTCTTTGGTATTCCATGTAGCTCATACCATGCTCTACAACAAACAATAGAGCCATTTAGCATGAATTGGTATCGTGACTTCTCATCTTTCTGATAATATATATCATAAACATAATTAGTGCACGCATGATTTTTGAGACTCTCCCCAAAATTGTTGTCGTAACCTTGTCACCATATCACGATCTGCAAACTGGCAACATTTTTGTGCACAACAATCAATGCATGATACCCTTTGAATTGATTTTTTTGAAAGGTAAAAAGTGGAAGCTGATGTTGCTTTTGATTTTTGAGTCCTGTTCATGAAAGTGTATCGTCTCTTCCTTGACAACTGGACAACATTACTCCCATCAAGTTTTTCCCCAACATTGTCATCGTTGGATACATCCTCATATGTAGCATGCATGCCATCAACGGGAACAAAGCGTTGTAATGGGCTCCCATTCAACATTGTTGTCTGCTTGATGGGCCACTTTAGCAAAGTGATGCTACCCACTTCAACCACATCATCAATGCTTGCATTTGCTCTTTCAATACCCACACCCACACAATCATGACCAAGTTCCTGAAAGTTGACATAATCATGTGGAAATACATATAAGATGGTCCCTTCATTCATGGTTTGCATCATTGTGTCATCTTTTAAAAGGACTCTCTGATTTCTCCAAGACTCTCGAATCACTGCTTCAAATTCTGAAATACATATAAGATGGTCCCTTCATTCATGGTTTGCATCATTGTGTCATCTTTTAAAAGGACTCTCTGATTTCTCCAAGACTCTCGAATCACTGCTTCAAATTCTAGGCTTGTCATAGGTATTGCATCTATAACTAGAGGATCAGAATGATCATGTTCTTCATCACCATTGTAGCTTTCCTGTGGATCAATTAAGTTCCCATTTAATATAAAATATTTCAAAAGAAGCTTTGACCATCGAACAACACTCCATAATGATCCTTGGAGAGATGAAGTATCCATTGTAGGAAAAGGTAGGACCACATCCTTCAAGCATTCCTCCACTAGTATGGAGACATTTCCTTGCCCTATCTTTGTACCTCCACAAGTGGAATCTGGATCTGTTCTACACACACAACCAATACCAACAATTTCATTGTCAAGTATCATATGTACTTTCTCCCCAGATTCGAAGTCCATCCTGTAAGTGAAAAAGATTACATTGTTAAATCCATAGTTATAGAAAAATACTCTTCAAACAAAAAATCATGCTACAACATGAAAAAGGTTTGCATAGGTTGGATAAGTGGTGAACCTTGAGACCAAATCCTCCTTGCTATATTAATGGAAGCAAGGTTGGAAATTATGGTGGATCTTGAAACCAAAGCATCCTTGCTATATTAGAGAATAGGTTAGACAAGTGGTGGACCTAGTTGTAATACCCACTGCCACCTATCAACTACTATAGGACTATGCTTTCCAATGTCCAAGTATCCCTTGAGTTTTGCAAGGTTGAACACGTGGTGGATCTTGAAACTAAAATCCCCTTTGTATATCAGAGCATAGCTTGGACAAGTGGTGGACCTAGTTATAATGCCCAATATCCAAGGTGAAATACCTTAGGACCTTGCTACCTTGCTTGCCAATGTTTACGTAGCCCCTCATTTCTTTAATGGAAGCAAGGTTGGACAAGTGGTGGACCTTGAAACCAAAGACTCTTTGCTATATTAGAGCATAGGTTGGACCTAGTTGTAATACCCACTGCCACATATCAACTACTATAGGACTATGCTTTCCAATGTCCAAGTATCCCTTGAGTCTTGCAAGGTTGAACACGTGGTGGATTATTGAAACCAAAATCCCCTTTCTATATCAGAGCATAGCTTGGACAAGTGGTGGACCTAGTTATAATGCCCCTCCTTTCTTTAATGGAAGGAAGGTTGGAAAAGTGGTGAATCTTGAAACCCAAACCCTTTGGCTATATATAGAGGATAGCTTGGACAAGTGGTGGGCTTAGTTGTAGTATCCAATGTCCAAGGTCCAAGGTGAACTATGTAAAGACCTTACTTCCAAAAACAAAGTCGTACAAGTGGTTCTCCTTGAAACTAAAACCTCCTTAGTGTATTAGAACATAGCTTGGACAAGTGGTGGACTTAGTTGTAATGGTGAATGTCCAAAGCAAACTATTATAGGACCTTGCTTCCCAAATCAAGTTTGGACAAGTGGTGGATCTTGAAACCAAAACCCCCTTGCTCTATTAGAGCATATATTAGATAAGTGGTGGACCTAGCTGTCATGGAAAATGTTCAATGTGAACTGCTACAGGACCTTGCTATTAAATGTCTAAGTAGAGCTAGCTTCTTTAATGGAATCAAGGTTGGGAAAGTGGTGCATCTTGAAACCAAAAGCCCTTTATTGTATTAGAGCATAGCTTGGACAAGTGAGGGACCTAGTTTTAATGTGTGATGTCCAAAGGAAAGTATTACAAGACCTTGCTTTCCAATATTTGAATTGGTCAAGTGGTTAAAACTAAGTATAAAACTTTGACCATTTTCTTCTCGAATTGCCAAAAATCTAGTTTTAGACACCCCTAAATGAAAATGGTTTAGGGTGGACTTAAACAAAGTTTTTCAATGACTTGAACAAAAGGGTTGCCGAAGAGTAATGAAAATTTATTATGGCTTGAAGTGCCTGAGTATGTGAAAACAAGCATAGGTTTTCCACGAGGCAAAAGGTGACAAAAAAGAACTGTTGTCTCTTATGACATAATAAGAACATTGGAAACTTAGGATTGACCATGTGGCCTAAACTTTGTCAAGTGAAGTGGTGGCCAAGTTTTTTGGCACAGTGTGCACTTGGTCCTATATGTGATGACCACTTGGCTAAATCTAGGACCATAAGGCCAAACCTTTGGCACCTTAAATATAGTATGGGACATAATCTAGAAGTGCTATAGTAAATTAGTAGTATAGTTAATATGTTAATATTTGTATTATATTTAAGTATATGCTAAATATAATTTGTGTTCAAAATTTCACTAATGAAGAATGTTCCCATTTAGCACTCCAGATGTGGGGTCTCAGGGCAATGCCACAATGGGGTGCATCCGACGAGGCAGCGCTTCCACGTGAGGTTTGGGGGTAGCGCTCTTGATGGGGATGTGGAATATAGCGCTCTCGATGGTGGGGCTTGGGAGGCTGATTTTGGGATATTGTTCCGGGCGGGGTCCGGGGCAGCGTATATTTTCAACCATGATTTCTTTAATTTTGGCCGTGTGAATTGGTTTTATACTGCTTTTGTTTCTTTTAATCCTATGATAAAACATGTACTTGTAGCTTACGTGGCATTCTAATAAACCCTATCAAGATTAGGCACAGAGAGAGCGCACGAGCAACGCACACAGACAAAGCAGGCGAGCAGCAAACACACAGAAAGCGCACACGGATCGCACACAGTTGGAGTAGACGCGCGCGTAGAGGAGCAAACCCGGCATTGTACAAAGCGCACAGATGGAGCGCACAAGATTGACAGTTCACGCACAAGATAAAGAAACAAAATCGTACACAACACTTTCTAGAAGGGGAGGATCGGGCATAGCTTCTTCTCAAGAGACATTGCACACCTCACGAATAGAGAAAAAACAGGTATTTCTCTCTCTCTCACTCTCTGTCTTTCTCCATATAGAGAAGATGGTTCTCTGTAACTCTTTCTTGCACACACACTCTCTCGTCAAAAGATAGAGATACATAGTTTAAAAGTATTCCCTCACACATACACATATTCCCACACATCGTCTTCCTCTCTTCCACATACATAACCACAGTGAAATCTGTTATCTTGCTGTCTCTCTCTTGAAAATACATGCACATATTCCCACACATCATCTTCCTCTCTTCCACATACATAACCACAGTGAAATCTATTATCTTGTTGTCTCTCTCTTGAAAATACGTGCACATATTCCCATACATCGTCTTCCTCTCTTCCACATACATAAACACAGTGAAATCTGTTATCTTTCTCTCTAGAAAACAGGTATTTCTCTCTCTCTCTCTCTATCTATCTTTGTATCTTGCTATCTCTCTCTTGAAAATACATGCTCATGTATGTGTGCGTCTGTGTTACCTATGTGTATGTATGTATATTAGTGTTGTTTCATTGTAATACTCATACATAATGTAGATACATAATTACACTTAATTACGATATGCACACATAGTATATATACATACATAAATACTAGTAAACTTGAATGGAAGACTTACTTGCGTGATCTGTTATAGTCGATTCTTGTAGCGAGTTCTGGATGTATGCTGAGCTGATTTTCCTCTAATCCATTTGTAGATATGATTGTAACTTCTGTTTCTCAACAAAAGTAGTGTTGTTTAGTGATACACCTAATGGACATAAATGGTTGAAACTAGGACATGTAAACGAAAAATACGTGTATTTCTTTGGATGAATATATACACTTTTTGGTGACCCTTACCACAAGTGGTGGACCTTGAGACCAGTGGACTATAAGGACCTCCAAACAATACCTTGTACACTCAATCCTTCTTGGTATCTAGGTTGGACAAGTGGTGGACCTTGTTCAAATTCTCTAACCACTCTCTCTAACATGGTGACATAATTTAGGTGTGATAAATTCATATCTATGCAAACTTATATCAGTTTAGGCTTGTTAATTTGATTTTTTTTGAATTTATGTACAATATAATGATTTGAGGTTTGCATATTTGAATTTAGGTGGGATAATGATATCTTTTTGTGGTAAAATTGAATTTAAAATCAATTTCGTGTGGAATATTTTAAATTTAAGCGGTAAAATTTAAATTTTATAAAAAAGTTTGAATTTTAAAATTTGGGTGGGATATTTTAAAATTTAGGCGGGATATTTAAAATATTTTAAATTTAGGCGGGAAGGTTTTGAATTTATAGCGAGATCTCCCTTACATAAGAGAGTATAGGCTGGACAAGTGGTGGACCTTAAAGCCAGAGCATCCATGCTACTTGACATGATAGGTAGGGAGTTTAGTTAAATATTGTATGTATAATATATATGTAATAGATCTAGCTTGGACAAGCGGTGGACCTTGGAACAAAACCCATGTAAAACATATCATGCACATTCCAAGTGGTGAGAAAAAATATCATTTAAGATAAAGCCTTATAGGTTGGACAAGTGGTGGACCTTAACACCCAAACCTTCTTAATATAATGACATAGAGTGTAAAAGTGGTGAATCTTGAGACCAAACCACTCATGCTACTAAAGATAATAGGTTGGACAAGTGGTGGACCTTGAATGTAAACCCCCCATGTACGAAATATCGTGGGCTTAAGGTATTTCAATGGAGCCTAGCAACTTGGAGACATGGTGCAGCTTGCTTCTCTTCATATTTCAATGGAGCTTATCTTGGACAAATGGTGGAGCATCCTTCTCTCCATGTTTCAATGGACCCTAGCTTGGACGAGTGGTGGACATTTGCTTCTCTCTATGTTTCAATAGAGTTAGCTTGGACAAGTGGTGGACCTTGGAACCAAACCCCCATGTAAAACCTATCATGGTCACTCTAAGTGGTGAGAAAGAATAACCCTTAAGATATAGCCTTATAGGTTGGACAATTGGTGGACCTTAATACCCAGATATTCTTAATATAATGACATAGAGTGAAAAAGTGGTGAATCTTGAGAACAAAACACTCATGCTACTAGCTAATAGGTTGGACAAGTGGTGGGCCTTGAATGTAAACCCCCCATGTTTCAATAGAGTTAGCTTAACCAAATGGTGGAGCATCCTTCTCTCCATGTTTCAATGGAGCCTAGCTTGGACAAGTGGTGGACCTTTGCTTCTCTCTATGAGAAGAAGAGAGTTAGCTTGGATAAGTGGTGGACCTTGGAACCAAACCCCCATGTAAAACATATCATGGATATCTCAAGTGGTGAGAAAGAATACCCTTTAAGATATACCCTTATATGTTGAACTCATGCTACTAGGGATAATAGCTTGGACAAGTGGTTGATCTTGACTTTAAACCCCACATGTAAAAAATATCGTGGTTTTAAGGTATTTCAATGGATCCTAGCATCTTGGAGACATGGTGCAACTTGCTTCTTTTCATGTTTCAATGAATCCTATCTTTGACAAATGGTGGATCATCCTTCTCTCCATGTTTCAATGGAGCCTAGCTTGGACGCGTGGTGGACCTTTGCTTCTCTCTATGTTTCCATAGAGTTAGCTTGGACAAGTGGTGGACCTTGGAACCAAACCCCCATGTAAAACATATCATGGTCATTCCTAGTGGATAGAAAGAATACCCTATAAGATACAGCCTTATAGGTTGGACAAGTGGTAGATCTTAAAACCCACATCTTCTTAATATAATGACATAGAGTGGAAAAGTGGTGAATCTTGAGACCAAACCACTCATGCTACTAAGGATAATAGGTTGGACAAGTGGTGGACCTTGAATGTAAACCCCCCATGTACGAAATATCATGGGTTTAAGGTATTTAAATGGAGCCTAGCATCTTGGAGACATGGTCCAAGCTAGGTTCTCTTCATGTTTCAATGAAGCCTATCTTGGACAAATGGTGGAGCATCCTTCTCTCCATGTTTCAATGGATCCTAGCTTGGAAAAGTGGTGGACGTTTGTTTCTCTCTAAGTTTCAATAGAGTTAAGCTTGGACAAGTGGTGGACCTTGGAACCAAACCCCCATGTAAAACCTATCATGGTCACTCCAAGTGGCAAGAAAGAATACCCTTTAAGATATAGCCTTATAGGTTGGACAAGTGGTGGACCTTAACACCAAGATCTTCTTAATATAATGACATAGAGTGGAAAAGTGGGGAATCTTGAGACTAAACCACTCATGCTACTAGGGATAATAACTTGGACAAGTGGTTGACCTTGAATTTATACCCCACATGTACAAAATATCGTGGGTTTAAGGTATTTCAATGTATCATATCATCTTGGAGACATGGTGCACATTGCTTCTCTTCATGTTTCAATAAGGTCTATCTTGGACAAATGGTGAATCATCCTTCTCTCCATGTTTCAATGGAGCCTAGCTTGGACAAGTCGTGGACCTTTGCTTCTCTCTATGTTTCAATAGAGTTAGCTTGGACAAGTAGTGGACCTTGGAACCAAACCCCCATGTAAAACATATCATGGTCATTCCAAGTGGTGATAAAGAATACCCTTTAAGATATAGCCTTATAGGTTGGACAAGTGGTCAACCTTAAAACCCAGATCTTCTTAATATAATGATATAGAGTGGAAAAGTGGTGAATCTTGAGACCAAAGCACTCATGCTACTAAGGGTAATAGGTTGGACAAGTGGTGGACCTTGAATGTAAACCGCCCATGTACGAAATATCGTGGGTGTAAGGTATTTAAATGGAGCCTAGCATCTTGGAGACATGGTGGAGCTTGCTTCTCTTCACGTTTCAATGGAGCCTATCTTGTACAAATGGTGAAGCATCCTTCTCTCCATGTTTCAATGGAGCCTAGCTTGGACAAGTGGTGGACCTTTGCTTCTCTCTATGTTTCAATAGAGTTAGCTTGGACAAGTGGTGGACCTTGGAATCAAACCCCCATGTAAAACCTATCATGGTAACTCCAAGTGGTGAGAAAGAATAACGTTAAAGATATAGCCTTATAGGTTGGACAAGTGGTGGACCTTAACACCGAGATCTTCTTAATATAATGACATAGAGTGGAAAAGTGGTGAATCTTGAGACCAAACCACTCATGCTACTAGAGATAATAGGTTGGACAAGTGGTGGACCTTGAATGTAAACCCCCCATGTACGAAATATCATGGGTTTAAGGTATTTCAATGGATCGTAGCATCTTGGAGACATGGTGCAGATTGCTTCTCTTCATGTTTCAATAAGGCCTATCTTGGACAAATGGTGGAGCATCCTTCTCTCCATGTTTCAATGGACCTTAGGTTGGACAAGTGGTGGACCTTTGCTTCTCTCTATGTTTCAATAGAGTTAGCTTGGACAAATGGTGGACCTTGGAACCAAACCCCCATGTAAAACCTATCATGGTCACTCCAAGTGGCGAGAAAGAATACCCTTTAAGATATAGCCTTATAGGTTGGACAAGTGGTGGACCTTAACACCCAGATCTTCTTAATATAATTACAAAGAGTGGAAAAGTGGTAAATCTTGAGACTAGATCACTCATGCTACTAGCGATAATAGGTTGGACAAGTGGTGGAGCTTGAATGTAAACCCCCCATGTACGAAATATCATGGGTTTAAGGTATTTCAATGGAGCCTATCATCTTGGATACATGGTGCATCTTGCTTCTCTTCATGTTTCAATGGAGCCTATCTTGGACAAATGGTGGAGCATCCTTCTCTCCATGTTTCAATGGACCCTAGCTTGGACAAGTGGTGGACCTTTCCTTCTCGCTATGTGTCAATAGAGTTAGCTTGGACAAGTGGTGGACCTTGGAACCAAACCCCCATGTATAACCTATCATGGTCACTCCAAGTGACGAGAGAGAATACCCTTTAAGATATAGCCTTATAGGTTGGACAAGTGGTGGACCTTAACACCCAAACCTTCTTAATATAATGACATAGAGTGGAAAAGTGGTGAACCTTGAGACCAAACCACTCATGCTACTAGCGATAATAGGTTGGACAAGTGGTGGACCTTGAATGTAAACCCCCCATGTACAAAATATCGTGGGTTTTAGGTATTTCAATGAAGCCTAGCATCTTGGAGACATGGTGCAGCTTGCTTCTCTTCATGTTTCAATGGAGACTATCTTGGATAAATGGTGGAGCATCCTTGTCTCCATGTTTCAATGGACCCTATCTTGGACAAGTGGTGGACCTTTGCTTCTCTCTATGTTTCAATAGAGTTAGCTTGGACAAGTGGTGGACCTTGGAACCAAACCCCCATGTAAAACCTATCATGGTCATTCCAAGTGGTGAGAAAGAATACCCTTTAAGATATAGCCTTATAGGTTGGACAAGTGGTGGACCTTAACACCCAGATCTTCTTAATATAATGACATGGAGTGGAAAAGTGGTGAATCTTCAGACCAAACCACTCATGCTACTAGCGATAATAGGTTGGACATGTGGTGGACCTTGAATGTAAACCCCCCATGTATGAAATATCATGGGTTTAAGGTAGTTCAATGGAGCCTAGCATCTTGGAGACATGGTGCAACTTGCTTCTCTTCATGTTTCAATAAGGCCTATCTTGGACAAATGGTGGAGCATCCTTCTCTCCATGTTTCAATGGATCCTAGCTTGGACAAGTGGTGGACCTTTGCTTCTCTCTATGTTTCAATAGAGTTAGCTTGGACAAGTGGTGGACCTTGGAACCAAACCCCTATGTAAAACCTATCATGTGCATTCCAGGTGGTGGTAAATAATACCATTTAAGATATAGCCTTATAGGTTGGACAAGTGGTGGACCTTAACACCCTGATCTTCTTAATATAATGACATAGAGTGGAAGAGTGGTGAATCTTGAGACCAAACCACTCATGCTACTAGGGATAATAGGTTGGACAAGTGGTGGACCTTGAATTTAAACCCCACATATACAAAATATCGTGGGTTTAAGGTATTTCAATGGAGCCTAGCATCTCGGAGACATGGTGCAGCTTGCTTCTCTTCATGTTTCAATGGAGCCTATTTTGGACAAATGGTGGAGCAACCTTCTCTCCATGTTTCAATGGACCCTAGATTGGACAAGTGGTGGAACTTTGCTTCTCTCTATGTTTCAATAGAGTTAGACTATATTAGACAATTAGTAGACCTCAAATCTCTCGATGTTGTATAGAGCTGAGCTTGGACAAGTGGTGGACCTTGATTCTCTCTTCCCTTAGTTTACTAGCTTAAAACATCACTATGTATACTTGCTTAGATCTAGCTTGAACAAGTGGTGGACCTTGTATTCACACAAACTTAATCCATTACAAAAAAGTATATGTTAAAATAACATTTGGTTTTTTTTTTGTTTCAGGAAAAGATGGCTCTAAAAAAACAGGTTGCAAGGGTTGCTGTCTCAGTTGACTATACTTGCAATGATATTAGGAAATGGTATTTGGACATACATGGTATAGAGGGTGCACAATTTCATAAGGTGCATCTATTTATTGCCAAAAAGGAGAATGACAGCTTGTTTGAAGATGTTGGACAAGTTGTGGAAGCATCTGTCTCTGTAGTTGATAGTCATCTGGAGGTGGAATGCATTGACATTCTAGTTCCAATGAATCTAGAATTTCAACTATCTCCAGGAGCATATGCATTGGAGCGCATGTCTAGAAACAATGAAGAGACAATGTTTTCTCGAGGATGGAAGTTTGAAGAATCAAATCCAAATATCACAGCAGATCAACTTCAAAGCTCCATCATTGCCACACTACAACGAAAAAAGGTGAAAGCTTCACGAACACCATCCACAAAGAAGCAAGCAAAAGTGCAGAAAGTAGCAGCTAAGCGAACTAGTTCCATTTTGGATGTAGATAAGGAATCTTTGGCATCCTCATCAACAGAGGGTTCAATGTCAAAGATGAGAATTGTGGATCCAGATGTTTTAGAAGCTGAGGCCATGAAAGGACAAGAAAAAGATACAGGTGGAATGAATAAGTACATAAACTATTTTCCTTTCCAATATAGGGAATTTGATATCCCTATTCAAAATTTTTGGCTTGCTCCTGATCACTATAATGCACGTATTATGGATAAAAAACACGCTGAAAGTGTGTTATTTGGATTTTCACGGAGTACGACCAAGCCTGCAGCATGTGCATATTTGATGCCTGTTCGAAATGCAAAGTCAAAGAAGGGGACTCCTTTGGCAGTAGAAGAGGTAGAAGAGCAAAAAATTAAAGATTATCATTATTGGATTCTTGATGGGCAGCATTCAATCTATGCTGCAAAAGTTTTGCTTCACAATGAACAAAACAACAAAGAGATATTTGAAAGACTGATTTTAGCGTGTATAAATTTAGAAAGGCTCGCATTGTTGTGAATGCTCCTCCATTTGTTGCAACTGCTATATCTGCCATTGCAAATGAGGAGGCTCAGGCATTGTATATCAAGCAACCTTACAACCAAATATCGAGACATTTACGGAGTCAATGGATCTTCTCAGGTCGACCACCAAAGGCAGCAAATGGAATTGCAGAGGGACATGCATTTCGTGCCAGATGGGATGTAAGTTATTTTCTTTGTCTTTTTGATAGTGTTTAATTAACAAATCTTGCTCAATAGTTTAATTATTCCTCTATTTATTTTTAGGCTTTTCTTCGATTGGCAAGAATAAGTGCAGCAGCAGCAAGTTGGATTGCTAAACAGGCACACATGGTCACGTACTCTGATTCAATTTATGATTGCTGGATAGAAATCATTGAAAGGCTAGAAGAGGAGAATAAGAAACCCCCAACAACTGTATTTAGATACCTTTGTGGCCTTGAGAAATCAGAGGTAAAGACTATTCAAGAAGAGATTAGAGATGAGAAGATTTTACTGTCAAAGAGTGCAAAGGATGGTGATGCAACTGACATGTATGATCGAATCAAGCAGTTGAAGCAAGACAAATTTATTCAAGATGCACTTCTTGAAGGCTTCAACAATTTGAATGAGTCTTCACCATGTAAAGACTGGGAGGAGGTGGTCAAAATGTATAACATCAATGATGTTGTTTATAAAACACTTTTAATGCTATGCGAGGAATGGCTCAGATCTAGTTTGACGCGTGGAACAAAGAAAATGGCTTTTCCAGATGGAGCAATAAAATACATGCAATGGGCAATTCACCTTCAAAAGGAGAAAACTGAGCCTAGAGATTTGCCATGGTCAATCTATGTGGTGAGCCTACAAATGGAAGGCAATCTCTACTTGATGCGCCACTTCAATAATAAAGTGCCTATTGGCTTATGTGTTTTAGATATGACAAAAAACGTTGGAGGCAATTTGAAGTGGAGTGAGGAGACATTTAACAATGCTTTGGATGGGATCTTGGCTATTGCTGGAGGGTCAACAGATCCTGGATTTGTCTTTCTTGCATTTGTGGATTTCACTAACTTCACAAAATTGCAATGTGCCTTTCACGCCATGGGAGATAATCTGAGCTACCATTGTTGTGGTGCATTGCATCACTTTCCATCAGCTCCTTGCAAAGGAGCAATTCAATTCCTAACAGTTATTGCCTTCTTGGGACAAGGCAATGCATTTGAAGACCTGAGAAGAAGATCAGAGGAACATCCCATGCCAATTGATTGTTCTCTTCTTCAAGTAGCAGATAACGATATGTCAGATTTGCAATATTTGGAGGCCAAAAAAAGAGCTTTGGTCAAGCACTACATTCGTACATATTGTTTTGAAGACCGCAAGCTTGTTGATGTTTTTGGTGATGGCTCCTTGGTTGCACAAGAAGGAATACAACAGAAAAAAGAAGTTATATGCTTAATTGATAGTGTGGAGGAGGCAAAAAACGTGGAGACCATGCTGCTAGACTTTGTTAAGTCTCATGAAGATATAAAAAATGGGCTGGACTTCAACAATCCACTTCGCAATCAGACGACATTGTGCCTGTTACAGAGGAGTGCTCTCCACAAAGAGAAGAAGAAGAACAACAACAACATCCTCTGTCAATGGAGGACTTTTTGGAAATGGAGACACGTATGTTTTGAGTTTCTTGTGCATGTTAGTGTTTCTTGTTACTGATTTGATACTCTTAATGTTAGATTTTGCTTTATATAGTATTGATTGAGTTTGTATTTTTTATCTCAAGCATTCAAGGTTTGAATGTAAATAGTAAATTACTTGAGTTTTTGAATGGTGGATCTTTAGACTAAAACTATAACATTTAATACTCACAAAGACTTAATTACTTAAGAGCTTGAACTCAATAAGTTTTGGACCTTTTATCAATACCCCCTTGATATGATACATTAGATCGTAGCATGGTTAAATGGTGATGCTTCATAAATTGAACCTAGCTTAGACAGGTGCTGGAGCCTAAATTTAAACTAACCTTGCTAGAAGGGAGCTTATGTTTGGACTTTGAGAACTAGCATAAGTAATCAATTAGAGCATAGATTAGACATGTGGTGGTGGCCTTAGAGACCAAAATCTTAATGAGCTTGGAAAGGTATTTAAGTACTGCAATTTACTTAGTTTTAGTACTCACTAAAGGCATAGCTTGACAAAAGGTGGACCTTACATGGATCCTAATTTCAAGAGGTGTGGTAGACCTTCAAACCAAGCTCATATAGCTTGGACATGTGGTGGACCTTGCATGAGAGACTAGTTTAGACAAGTGTGGTACACCTTGTAACCAACACCCATTTGTTATATTAGCTTGGACAAGTGGTGGACCTTGCTTTTATGTTTCAATGGAGCATATTTTGGACAGGTGGTAGACCTTGTTTCTCTCCATGCTTCAATGGAGAGAAACATTAGCTTGGACAAGTGGTGGACCTTGCTTTTATGTTTTAAAGGAGCATATTTTGGACAAGTGGTAGACATTGTTTCTCTCCATGGTTCAATGGAACCCACCTTAGACAAGTGAAGTACCTTGAAACCAAACCCCCATAATACAACCTACTAAATAGGTTGGAAAATTGGTGGATATGAAACCATCCATGATAGAGCATAGTATAGGTGAAAACGTAGTGGTCCTTATATCAATTACCCATGCATAGCTTGGACAAGTGGTGGACCTTGATTCTCTCTATGTTTCAATGGATCCTATCTTGGACTAGAGATATATCTTACTTATTTCCATGCTTCAATGGATTGTAGCTTGGATAAGGAGTGGACCTTCAAACAAAACTCCACAGCATAGCATATATTAACAATTCATGGGTTTTATAGAGATTTTCTTGCCTATTTTGGAGAGTTGGTACACCTTTATTCTCCATTCTTCAATGGATCTGAGGTTGGACAAGCGGAGCTGGAGAAGTGGTCAACCTTAAAATGAAACCTCCCATGCTACAACCCATCATAGATCGTATATGTAGTGGACCTTGAAACTCTTTTATGTCCCTAGCTTAGAGAAGCATTGCACCTTGATTATCTCCATACATGAAGGCAAGGTTGGACAAGTGGTGGACCTTCAAACCAGAATCTCTATGCAATAATAGGCAAGTGGTGGAGCTTGTTTTCTCCATGTTCCAATGGAGCCTAGCTTAGACAAACAATGGAGCTTGCTTCTCTCCATGTTTCAATGGATCCTAGCTTAGAAAAGTGGTGGAGCTTTGCTTCTCTCCATGTTCCAATGGACCATAGCTTAGACAAGTGGTGGACCTTGAAAAACACCCCCCGTATATAACATATTATGGGGTTTTCATGTTTCAATGGCACCTAGCTTGGACAAATGGTAGAGCTTGCTTCTCTTCATGTTTCAATGGATCCAATCTTAGCCAAGTGGTGGACCTTGAAACAAGAAACCCCCCCCCCCCATGTACAACGTATCATGGGTTTTGAAAGCACTGGGAGAAAATAATAGCTTTGATAAGTGGTGGACCTTGCTTCTCTTCATGCTTCAATGGAGCCGAGGTTGGACACATGTTGGAGAGAAGATGGTTGCCCATGAAATAAGACCATGCATGTTATAATCAATCATATGTTGTACACATGGTGGACCTTGCAATTGTTTTATATGCCTAACTTGGACAAGTGGAGGACCCTTGATTACCTCCAGATATCAACAACAAGTCAAGGTTGGACAAGTGTAGTACCACCAAACCAGAATCTCTATGCTACAATATGAATAGAGTATAGGTAGGACACGTGGTGAACCAAACCATCCATGCTACTAGAGATGATAGGTTTCACATGTGGTGGAACCTTGTATCAATGTTCTATGTGTAGTTTTTGACTAATGATAGACCTTGAAACTAATCCCTCTAGGCTACAAGAAAAAAGAGATGGATGAGGAGGCTAGACTACTTTTGTTGCATCAACGTATCCCATGTTACCACATATACTATAGGGTTCTTAGATAAGTGTTGGATCTTGTGTCAATGCTCCATGTCTAGCTTGGACAAGTGGTGGACCTTGGTTCTCTCTATGCTTCAAATGGACAATAGATTGGAGACACAGTGGCCTTTTTTTTCCAATGATTTTATGTTTTGGAAACCTTGGAGGCACCATGTAAGAGGCACTCTAAGTCTTCCATACAATGGACCTATTGGACTATAAAATAATGATATCTTTCTTTGATCTTGTCATTATTTTATGCATAGTATTTTCTTCTTTTTGCAGACACAAAGGAGTTAAGTGATATAAAAACTAGATGTATTTCACACTATGATTGGCATGAAGATCCTTTTGGAACACCAACTTTTCCTATTCCCAAAGATGTAATTTTCCATATTAACGGTGTGGATTTTGAAGTGCGACTTTCATGTATTCAAGGAGCTGGTTATGGGCTATTTGTGCATACTACCCTGGAAAGTGGTTTGACTATTCTAAACTATGGAGGGCATAAGTATAGATTTCAAGACTGGAAAAAGATATGCAAAATATTTCCAAGAGCTTATAAATATTCTCTTCTAGAGGATCCAAACATAGAAGAAGAGGAAGATCAATCATACATTATTGGTTGTGTAGAAGAAGGAAACGTGTCGGGCTATATAAATAGTTCTCACAGTACAAATGTCTGTCCCAACGTACGCTATACATTTGATCCAAATTTTCCACCTTGGCATAAATGCACCTCTTCACACATCAAGTCAGAAGAATATGGCCATGTATGCATTGAGACTATTTGTCAAGTTGAAGCAGGAGAAGAGTTGTTTGCTGACTATAACTTTACTTGACATTGTAAAGTATTGTACATGGATGGAAATCTCAAGTACATGCATCATTTTCATTTTTCATGGATGAAATCTCAAGTGAATATAACATTTGATTATTGTTTAGTTTATGCTCAACGAGAATCTAGAGTGCTCTTATGCTTTGTGTGTTGTCTAACTTATTTGACTACCTTGGCCATAGAATCTTGATTCTACTCTAGATTTGTGATAAATCTTACCAAAATTTAATCAATGTCTAGGTTGGACAAGTGGTGGGGCTTCAAACATTACTGTCTTAAACAAGTGGAGTTATCTTACTTGAATAAGTGGTGGCCTTTGAATCCAAATCTAAGCCAAATCTCTAATTGTTTGCTTGTAGTCTAGGTTGGACATTTGGTGGACCTTGTATCCATGTTTCCTCAACAAGGGTGGCTTTTAGTTTTCACTTTAAGTACTCATCTTTAATAAAGTGTAGGATGGAAAATGTTGAGTTAGTAGATTGTATTTTAGACAAGTGGTGTTTTGTGTACGAATGCTGAAAATGGTTGCAAGGATTCTAACAACGACTTTACCTTAAATAAATTTCTTACTAGGAGTTCTACATATAAATATGGTGAATAAAATTCTAGTGGTTTTGAGATACCATTTGTGTGTGTGTTTTCTTAGATTCACAAACTGGGATGGATAATGCTCCTATGGTTCAGTCAACAACTATAGAATCCATAGATTCTATGGTTTCTAAAGTGCCCAAGATGGATGATATTTCTATACTAGAGTCTAGTGTTGTGCAACTTGAGCAAGCTTCCAATAATGAGAACCAAGAAATCGATGCTTCAAAAATGCAACATACATCAAAAGAGACTGAAAAGTCCACTCACGAGCTATTGCCAATTGGTACTACGTCATGTAGCGTAGATGTTGAGAAATCCATGCTTACAATTATATTGGATTTAAATGGTCTATTGTTGAAACGTTCCCCTCAACCATCCTCACACCACAACTCAGTGCAAATGGATTCAAAAAGATATATTATACTCAGGCCAGGTTGCATCCAATTCTTGAAGACTATTTTACAGAGGTTTAATGTTGCAATTTGGTCGACAGCTACTAGGAATAATGTGTATCAAATCCTTGCAGCACTAAACAACTTAGCTGAGGATACATTGCCTTTCTTTGCAATTTGGTCGCAAGATGTTTGCTACACCGCTCAAACTCAAAAATTGTTTAGACCCGACAATCCAAACGTTGAGGCAATGTTCAAGCCTCTAGCCAAAATTGCCATGGGGTTTGAATGTGATCCACAAAGAACAGTGCTTATTGATGACTCTCCTTACAAGGGATGTATTTCACCAGCAAACAATTGCATTTTTCCACCACAATTTGATGCTGAGAAGATGGTTGACAATATGCTCTTGGAGGAGCTACTGCCATACTTGATTCAGCTTGATGAGAGAAGGGATGTGCGTGATTTAATTGCTTCTAATCTTTATGGACAACCTATAGTGACAAATGATAGTGAATACAAACAAATCATGGAGTATTGGAAGCAGAAAAATGATGTCTGGTCAGCTAAGGTGTTCTTTACAAGAAGATACCACCTGCAAAAGGTGACAGAGATGAAACTATCATTGAAGACGCAAGTGACACAAGCCACCACAATGAAATGAGAAGAGCCCAAATACAAGAGATCTTGGCAAAGGAGCGTACACCCATTGAAAGCATGAAGGCATCACAATTGACCACTTTAGCTAGGCAATTGGGTTGTAACACAAAAGGAGTTTTGAAGGCAGCCACAC
Source organism: Adiantum capillus-veneris (assembly GCF_014529385.1). Lineage (NCBI taxonomy): Eukaryota > Viridiplantae > Streptophyta > Polypodiopsida > Polypodiales > Pteridaceae > Adiantum > Adiantum capillus-veneris. The sequence goes on from NC_140955.1 coordinate 94,549,408, forward strand.
AGCAAAGGCTTATATAAATAAGGTGAAAGCTGAGAACAATCTTCTAAGGCTGGATAGAAACCAGCCCTAAGGTACTAGTGACATATTCTTGATACACATGCTTGAACACTCATGTGCATGGTATCTAGCAAATCTTTCTTTTTATTCCTTCCTGCAGGATCTTACAAAGGATACTACTAGATGGAGCTCAATCAATAGAGATTTTGATATTTTTGCTCAAAATAATGAAGCAGTCACCTACATTTTTTGTTTATCAATTTCTTGAGAGACTTTCTTTTAATTTGTAATCATCAAATGAAATGAAAAGTATCCTTCTTATTAAGATTGCTGATCTTTTTCTTGTTCAAAACTTTCAATTGTGATTTATAGTTTTGTTAGCATGAGATTGTGCTTTTTTAGTTTGAAAAAAACTGTCAAAGATCCAAGTCTTTTTGCTTTACTTAAGTTATTGATTGTCTATGTAATAGTCCTTAAAACAATATCAGATGGATTTCTTGCTCCCATGTCTCACATTGGTCTTTAGGTAAGACAAGTGGTGACCTTGAAAGTATGGTCTAATATCTCGATCAAGTGGAGAGACATGAAGCTTAAATATCACTACTATGTATCTAGTGTTAAACTCCATCGAGACAAAGATACTAGGGTGCCAAATTTCCATCTAGTTTAAGTGAAAATCCATTTGAGCTAAGGTAAAACTTATAGTGCCTCATTTTTCTAGGATTCTACCCCATCAAGGAAGTTAGAATCTAGCACAAACCAATTAAGACTCTTTTGGAGCCTAGATAGGACAATTCGTGGAACTGAAGAAACTTATTATTGAGTTAGAGTCTAGTTTAGATAAGCAAAAGATCTTCAAACCAGCACTTGACTTTCTTACTATTCAATATTCAAAGTCCCTTGAGGCTAACAAATTACATACCTACTTGTAACCTAAATAATGAGTAATTATATAGATCTAAGCAAGTATATATAATGAGTCTTCAAACTAATAAACCAAGGTAAGAGAAGTAGTAAGGTCCACTACTTGTCCAAGCTCAGCTCTAGACAACATAGAAAGATGCTAGTTCTACTAATTGTCTAATTATAGGCATGGAGAAATGATAGAAGGTTGACCATTTTTCCAACCTATCATCTCTAGTAAGATGGGAGGTTTGGCCTTAAGATTCACCATGTAACCAACCTATACATCATTGTATTATGAAGAGTAGAAAAGCAAAGCTCCACCACTTGTCCAAGCTAGTTCTAAAATCCACATGGAGATAAGCAAGCTCCATCATTTATCGAATCTCTCTTCCATTAAAACATGAAAAAACTTAGCTATGTTGTACAGGGGGGAATTTTTTCCAAGGTCCACCACTTGTCCAAGCTAGGATCCATTAAAACATGGAAATAAACAAAGCTCCACCACTCGTCCAACCTTTAGAGTTGCAAAGTGTATGGGTTGTCTAAACTAGGTATGGGAAAATAATTAAAGGTCCACCACTTGAAACATGGAGAGAAGCAAGCTCCACCATGTCTCCAATATGCTAGACTCCATTGAAACACCCTAAACCCATGATATTTTTTACATAGGGGATGTACATTAAAGGTCCACTACTTATCCAACCTAGTATCCCTAGTAGCTTGATAGGTTTGGTCTCATTATTCACCACTTGTCCACTCTATGTCATTGTATTAAAAAGGATTGGGTGTTAAGGTCCACCACTTGTCCAACCTATAAGGTTATATTTTAAATGGTTTTTTTTCTCACAACTTGAACTACCCATGATATGTTTTACATGGGGTTTTGTTTCAATGTCTGCCACTCACAACTTGAACTACCCATGATATGTTTTACATGGGGTTTTGTTTCAATGTCCGCCACTTGTCCAAGCTAGCTCTATTGAAACATAGAGAGAACCAAAGGTCCACCACTTGTCCAAGATAGGTTATATTGAAACATGGAGAGAAGGATGCTCCACCATTTCTCCAAGATAGGATTCATTGAAATATGGAGAGAAGCAAGCTCCACCATGTCTCCAAGCTAGGATCCATTTAAATACCCTAAACCCATTTACTTTTGTACATATATGGGGGGTTTTATTTCAAGGCCCACCACTTGTCTAACCTATTATCCCTAGTAGCACGAGTGGTTTGGTCTCAAGATACACCACTTGTACACTCTATGTCATTATATTAAGAAGAACTATGTATTAAGGTCCACCACTTGTCCAACCTATAAGGTTATATCTTAAATGGTATCCTTTCTCACCACTTGAAATGCCCATGATATGTTTTACATGGGGGTTTCATTCCTAGGTCCACCACTTGTCCAAGCTAACTCTATTCAAACATAGAGAGAAGCAAAGGTCCACCACTTGTCCAAGCTAACTCTATTCAAACATAGAGAGAAGCAAAGGGTCACCACTTGTCAAAGCTAGGCTCCGTTGAAACATAGAGAGAAGTAACCTCCATCATTTTTTCAAGATAGGTGCCATTCAAACATGGAAAGAATCAAGATCTACCATGTCTCCAAGATGCAAGGCTCCATTGAAACACCCTAAAACCATGATATTTTTTACATGGGGTGTTTACATTCAAGGTCTACCACTTGTCTAACGTATTACACCTAGTAGCATGAGTGGTTTGGTCTTAAGATTCACCACTTATCCACTCTATGTCATTATATTAAGAAGAACTGGGTGTTAAGGTCCACCACTTGTCCAACCTATAAGGGTATATCTTAAATGGTATCCTTCACCACTTGTCAAGGTCCATCACCACTTTTCCAACCTATAAGATTATATCTTGAATGATATTTTTTCTCATCACTTGTAATGTCCATGCTATATTTTACAAAGGGGTTTTGTTCCAAGATCCACCACTTGTCCAAGCTAACTCTATTGAAACATAGAGAGAAGCAAAGGTCCACCACTTGTCCAAGATAGGCTCCATTGAAACATGGAGAGAAGGATGCTCCACCATTTCTCCAAGATAGGTTCCATTGAAACATTGAGAGAAGCAATCTCCACCATGTCTCCAAGCTAGGCTCCATTGAAATACCCTAAACCCATAATTTTGTACATGAGGGGTTTACATTCAAGGTCCACCACTTGTCCAACCTATTATCCCTAGTAGCACGAGTGGTTTGGTCTCAAGATTCACCACTTGTACACTCTATGTCATTATATTAAGAAGAACTATGTGTTAAGGTCCACCACTTGTCCAACCTATAAGGTTATATTTTAAATGGTATCCTTTCTCACCACTTGAAATGCCCATGATATGTTTTACATGGGGGTTTCATTCCAAGGTCCACCACTTGTCCAAGCTAACTCTATTAAAACATATAGAGAAAGAAAGGTCCACCACTTGTCCAAGCTAGGCTCATTGAAACATGGAGAGAAGGAACCTCCACTGTTTCTCCTAGATAGGCTCCATTGAAACATGGAGAGAAATAAGCTCCACCATGTCTCCAAGTTGCTAGGCTCCATTGAAATACCCAATACCCATAATATTTTGTACATGGGGGGTTTACATTCAAGGTCACCACTTGTCCAACCTATTATCCCTAGTAGGTTTGGTCTCATGATTCACCACTTGTCCACTCTATGTCATTATATTAAGAGGAATTGGGTGTTAAGTTCCACCACTTGTCCAACCTATAATGTTATACCTTGAATGGTATTTTTTCTCACCACTTGTAATGCCCATGACATGATTTACATGGGGGTTTTGTTCCAAGGTCCACCACTTGTCCAAGCTAACTCTATTAAAACATAGAGAGAAACAAATGTCCACCACTTTTCCAAGCTAGGCTGCATTGAAACATGGACCTTAATACCAAATTATTCCTAGTAGCATGAGTGATATTTTGTACATGGGGGATTTACATTTAAGGTCCACCACTTGTCCAACCTATTTTCCCTAGTAGGTTTGGTCCCAAGTTCACCACTTGTCCACTCTATGTCATTATATTAAGAATAATTGGGTGTTAAGGTCCACCACTTGTCCAACCTATAAGGTTATATATTGAATGGTATTTTTTCTCACCACTTGTAATGCCCATGATATGTTTTACATGGGGGTTTTGTTCCAAGGTCCACCACTTTTCCAAGATAACTCTATTCAAACATAGAGAGAAACAAAGGTCCACCACTTGTCCAAGCTAGGCTCCATTGAAACATGGAGAGAATGATGCTCCACCATTTATCCAAGATAGGCTGCATTGAAACATGGAGAGAAGCAAGCTTTACCATGTTTCCAAGCTAGGCTCCATTGAAACACTCTAGGGGGTTTTATTTCAAGGCCCACCACTTGTTTAACCTATTATCCCTAGTAGCATGAGTGGTTTGGTTTCAAGATTCACCACTTGTACACTCTATGTCATTATATTAAGAATAACAATGTGTTAAGGTCCACCACTTGTCCAACCTATAAGGTTATATCTTAAATGGTATCCTTTCTCGCCACTTGAAATGCCCATGATATGTTTTACATGGGAGTTTCATTCCAAGATCCACCACTTGTCCAAGCTAACCATATTCAAATATAGAGAGAAACAAAGGTCCACGACTTGTCCAAGCTAGGCTCCATTGAAACATGGAGAGAAGGGACTTCCACCATTTCTCCTAGATAGGCTCCATTAAAACATGGAGAGAAGTAAGTTCCACCATGTCTCCAAGATTCTAGGCTCCATTGAAATACGCAAAACCCATGATATTTTTTACATGGGGGATTTAAATTCAAGGTCAACCACTTGTCCAACCTATTATCCCTAGTAGGTTTGGTCTCACAATTCACCACTTTTCCACTCTATGTCATTATAAGAGGAATTGGGTGCTAAGGTCCACCACTTGTCCAGCCTATAAGGTTATACCTTGAATGGTATTTTTTCTCACCACTTGTAATGCCCATGACATGCTTTACATGGGGGTTTTGTTCCAAGGTTCACCACTTGTCCAAGCTAATTCTATTGAAACATAGAGAGAAACAAAGGTCCACCACTTTTCCAAGCTAGGCTCCATTGAAACATGGACCTTAATACCAAATTATTCCTAGTAGCATGAGTGATATTTTGTACATGGGGGGTTTGCATTCAAGGTCCACCACTTGTCCAACCTACTTTTCCTAGTAGGTTTGGTCGCAAGATTCACCACTTGTCCACTCTATGTCATTATATTAATAATAATTGGGTGTTAAGGTCCACCACTTGTCCAACCTATAAGGTTATATATTGAATGGTATTTTTTCTCACCACTTGTAATGTCCATGATATGTTTTACATGGGGATTTTGTTCCAAGGTCCACCACTTGTCCAAGCTAAATCTGTTCAAACATAGAGAGAAACAAACGTCCACCACTTGTCCAAGTAGGCTCCATTGAAACATGGAGAGAATGATGCTCCACCATTTATCCAAGATAGACTCCATTGAAACATGGAGAGAAGTAAGCTCCACCATGTCTCCAAGATGCTAGAGTCCATTGAAATACCCAAAACCCATGATACTTTGTACATGGGGGGTTTACATTCAAGGTCCACCACTTGTCCAACCTATTATCCCTAGTAGCATGAGTGGTTTGGTCTCAGGATTCACCACTTGTCCACTCTATATCATTATATTAAGAAAAATTGGGTTTCCATATCTAAATGGATCTTTGCTTCGATAAGTGGTAGACCTTGAGACCTAAATACCCATTCTATACTAGAGCATTGGTTAAGCCTTATGCACTTCAAGCATACCTTTAACAACAAGTAGTAGTTATTAGTTGACTTAAGTCTAGTTGAACTCCATGGTATTGAGACTAAGAGAGAGTGTAGCATAAAAAAGAGTCAGATTTTAATTTGACTTTCTTTCTATTAATGAGTAGATCATAGATGGATTTTGGTATCTAATAAAACCTTAGGGTAGACAATGTAAAACTCATGTCTATTGTTGTGTTTGCATTAAGTGTTCTTGTTCTTTAATTTCAGAACCATTACAGAAAAATGGATTGGCTATATGCTGGCATAAATTGAAGAAAACTATTGAATTACCCATCCAACCTCCTCCAAGACCTTGTCCAAGGAATGAATCACCTCCTTATCACCTACCACTTGCTTTCAAGGACATCAAAAGAGTACTTATCTTGGATCTAGAGGGGTTACTTCTCAAGACAATTGAAATGAAACATGGAGATTCTATGCCATCTTGGGCTCAACACATGCGACTTGTGGAGGATAAAGATGAAGTTTATCATGTGGTGCGACCAGACGCAGAAAGTTTTTTGGATTTTTGTGCTGAATACTTTGAGCTATGGATATGGAGTTGCTATAACTTAACAAGGGTGCAACGCATCACACAAAAATGTTTTCTTGAGCAGTATACCAAGTTCAAGGTGTTTATGAGTAACAAAAATTGCCAAAATCCAAATATCATGTTAGGATTTACAAGGGTTTATCACAAAAATTTGAGTGATATTTGGAAGATATTTGAGAATTTGGATGCAAACAATACCTTATTTTTTTATGACACTCCATATAGGGTGATGTGGAACATACCATGGACATATCTTATATTTCCAAAGATGTGGAGGAAAACTTCCGAGAAACTTCAAAACTTCTTGCAGAGAACCATAATTCCATGATTGGTAGGATGGTTGTATGCAAGAGATAAGAGAGATTATACATACAACACAATTGTAAATCAATACAGTGATTTTGAGACAAATTATGTCCTTGGTGTGTACTTGTCAACATGAAAGCATTGAATAAATATGGCCATACGATGCTTTTTTATTCTAGTGTGTATCTTTCAAAATTTGTATAATTTGATATAGTCTTAAAAAAAAAAAAACAAGGTGTGTCAATTTTATGAACACTCTAAGGGGACTTCAATGTACTATTGGAGTGCATCCTATTGTAAGGGGACTCTGATGTATTGCTAGAGTGCACCTAAATTTTTGGGGACTCATTTTTTATTTGATTGGGGCCTATGTTGGGTCATATAGTAAAAGAAATTTATTTTTTGTCGATTCATATCGAGGTTGCATTTATTTGTAACTAGGAAAGAATTGATGTTTGATGTCAAAATAAAACTTGTAAGTGTGGATCAGAGAATTCATGGACTTTAAATATGTGAGAGGGATCTTTTTCTTGGGCACAAATGTTTGCTTCAAGAATTTTATCATTACATACTTTATGTGAAAGAGTTTTAGAACCTAAAAGACTTTGAAAAGAAAACTATGGAATCTAAGTGCATGTATTCTTGAATGGCTTGAAAGTTGATGTATACATGCATGTCGCCTTGATAAAGATTTATATCTGACAAGATGCAAAGCTAGAATTCTTGGGCGTTACCTTTGTCAATTTGGTAATAACATATTTAACTTTCTTTTCTTATGGGTGGAAAATATATTATTATGTGCATTTGGAACCTAATTGCTTAACCTTCAAACCAAAATTCCTATGTTATTTTTTCATATACTTTTTTGTATGGATTAAGATTGTGGATACAAGGTCCACCACTTGTTCAAGCTAGATCTAAGAAAGTATATATACTGAGCCTTCAAACTAGTAAACCAAGGGAAGACAGAAGCAGGGTCCATCACTTGTCCAAGCTCATCTCTAGACAACATAAAGAGATGCTAGGTCTACTAATTGTCTAATATAGTCATGGAGAAATGATAGAAGGTTGATCCACTTGTCCAACCTATCATCTCTAGTAAAATGGGAGGTTTGGCCTTAAGATTCACCATGTAACCAACCTATACTTCATTGTATTATGAAGAGTAGAAAAGCAAAGCTCCACCACTTGTCTAAGGTAGTTCCAAAATCAACATGGAGAGAAGCAAGCTTCACCATTTGTCCAAGATAGGTTCCATTAAAACATGGAAAACCTCATATATGTTGTACATGGAAGCTTTTTTCCAAGGTCCACCACTTTTCCAAGCTAGGATCCATTAAAACATGGATAGAAACAAGGCTCCACCACTCGTCCAACCTTTATAGTTGCAAAGTGTACCGATTGTCTAAACTAGGCATGGGAAAATAATAGAAGGTCCACCACTTATCCAATATATTATCTCTAATAGCATGGGAGGTTTCTTAGAAAACCAATGATATGTTGCACATGGGGGGGTTTGTTACAAGGTCCACCACTTGTCCAAGCTAGTTTCATTGAAACATGGATGAAGGCAAGCTCCACCATTTGTTAAAGCTAGACTCCATTGAAATCTAGAAAATCCATGCTATGTTGTACATGGGGTTTTTGTTTCAAGGTCCAACACTTGTCCAAGCTAATCTCCATTGACACATGGAGAGGAAAAACACTCCACCACTTGTCCAAGCTAGCAAACATTGATAGTAGTTGGTTTAGTTTGAAGATCCACCACGTGTCTAGGCTAACTCTATTGAAACATAGAGAGAAGCAAAGGTACACCATTTGTCCAAGCTAGGCTCCATTGAAACATGGACAGAAGCAAGCTCCACCATTTCTCCAAGATAGGCTCCATTGAAACATGGAGAGAATCAAAGGTCCACCATTTCTCCAAGCTAGGCTCCAGTTGTCCAACCTATAAGGTTATATCTTAAATGGTAATCTTTCTAATCACTTGGAATACCCATGATATGTTTTACATGGGGTTTTTTTCCAAGGTCACCACTTGTCCAAGCTAACTCTATTGAAATATAGAGAGAAGCAAAGGTCCACCACTTGTCCAAGCTAGTCTCCATTTAAACAAGGAGAGAAGCAAGCTCCATCATTTCTCCAAGATAGGCTAGCCTGGATAAGTGCACCTTGAAACCAACCTTCCTATGAGGCAATAGAGCATATGCTACATATTTTATGTATGCCCCATGCCTCAAATTAAGAAGTTCTAGAGTAGAAGTGGACCTTGCTTGAATGTACATGTAATAAATTAAGGAAAAATAGCCAAGTGGATTGTATTCATCAATGGATCCTTGCTTTCACAAGTTGTGAACCTTGAGTCACTTTTATATTAACTTGGACAAGTGGTGGACCTAGAAACCAAGCTCTCCATGTTGAGATAAGTTGTAGGTAGGACAGTAGAACATAGACAACGATAATGGATGCAATATAATCGTCTCCTAATAATCCAATTGATTGAAACCATGGTATTTTAGTTGTTTTCATTGTGTATTGTATGTGCATAAAGTGGAATGAGACCTTAAGAAACCTCAAATTTTTGACAAAATCTCTATATTTTGTACATGATATATTGAAAGTTGTCCAACCTGGGAATTGGGATTTTCCCACTTTACCTAATATGGTCTTGCAACAATAACGATCTAGATGTTTCCTCCTTGTTTCTTGAAGAAGAGCATGATGAGAAACAAAGATTTATTGGCCTTATGGAAAATGAGGATATCTCTGGTCCTTATGAGAAAATTGAAGAGCTGATGCAACCCAAAGTTCAACCTAATGTCAAACAGGAGCTGATACAAGGTATGTTGTCTCCCGACTTGACTAGTCATGACAAGGGTGAGTACCTACATATGATACAATAATTTTTCCATTTATTCATCACTTGTTATGAGGAAATTAGAGGCTTTAAGGGAGAGGAAATCCACATTCCAATCAAGGAAGGATCTCAGCCCGTATGCCAAAAGCTAAGGAGAATGGGACAGGTACAACTTAATGCTTTAAAGGAAGAAGTAGACAAGCTTCTTGAAGCAGGTTTCATATGTCCTGTGAGTACTGCAGAATGGATGAGTCTTGTTGTTTTCACACCCAAGAAGGATATAAAGTGGAGGATATGTGTTGATTTTAAGCCTCTAAACGCAGCCATGAAGAGGGATCCATACCCCCTTCCTTTCATAGATGACATACTTGATTCAATTGTGCAGGGCATGAGAGGTATAGTGTATGTGATGGATTCTTTGGATATTTTCAGCTCACCTTGGCTTTAGAAGATCAAAACAAGACCACATATCACACCATGGGGATGCTTTTGTTATTGTGTGCTTCCTTTTGGTCTTATGAATGGTTGTGCGTGGTATCAAAAGCGCGTCAACGACGTGTTCTCTCCCTTTCTTAGCAAGTTTGTGAAGATCTTACTGATGAATTTTGTGTTTATAGCTCTAGAAAGGATCATTGTGTAAAGCTTGGGATGACATTGAAGCAATATGATGAAAGTGGAGGTCAACTCAACCCAAAGAAGTGTCATCTTGCTCAACCAAGAGTGAAGTTTTTGGGACATATGATCTCAGAGAATGGGATTGAAGCGGATCCTGACAAAGTGAAGGTTTTAGTGATCCTCCCATCACCTAAAGATACAAAGAAACTTGCTACTTTCATCCAAATGTGAAGTATATGGCTAGGTTCATTCCTTTGTCCTCTCAACTTCCTTATCCTCTACAACAAGTAGCAAGGTTGGATCCTCTACAATGGAGAAATGAATATGAAGAGGTTTTTCAAGGTATCAAAGAGGTTCTTGGTTCTCTTCCTGCTATGCAAGCTCCTAATTGGGATAAGGAGTTTTATGTGAATCCATCAGAAGGTGAAGATGCTATTGGAGCTATGCTTCTTCAACGAGGTAACAATTCCCACTACATGAAGCCTATCTATTGTGCTAGCAGGGTGAAGCTAGACATGGAAAGAGGCTATATTGAAGTGAGTGTGATTTATGCATGTAGAAGGTTTAGGCACTACCTTCTCCCTAAACCATTCACATTCCTCACTAGCTACACTCTTCTACCTCAATTGGTGAATAGCCCTACTTTGTCAAAGAGGTTCATGAAGTGGATTGTGGAGCTACAGGAATTCCACTTCTCTTTTCTTGTTAAGTAGAATACAAGGGCTACAATGGCTGATTTTCTTACTTATAAGGAAAGCCCTCTTCTTCTTAAGGAGGACGCGGTGAAGAAGCAACACATGGAAGCTCCTGACATAGACAATGCCTATCTATTGTTTTTTGATGGCTCTTACAGGAAAGCACATGGTGAAGGCTCAGGAGGTGTTGTAATTTATGATCCGCAAGGTGCTTTGGTAATTAAAAGGATTTTGAAGCTTACAGTACAAAGAAACAATGAAGCTGAGTATGCTACTTTGGAGAAAGGTCTCAACCTTTGCCTTGAGCTTGGCATCCATCGTGTGAGGGTAAGAGGTGATGCTATTTTGGTGGTTAAGCAAGTACTTGGGGCGTGGCAAAGTAAGAATCCAAGGCTGAAAAATATGTGTTTTTAAGTGAAGAATCTGCTTAAGCATTTTGAAGCTTGGAGTTTAAGGCATGTGGACAGGTCTCAAAATGAAGAAGCACATGGTGCAGCGCAAGCTTCAATTGGGAAATTGTATGTGATAAGGGCTGATTTTCCTCTTTATTTGGGAAGGGAATATTTAGAGAGGGAGGAAGAGTTTCTACAAATAGTTATGCTTCCATTAGAGTTGGAGAAGTCAAAAAAGTATGCCTTCCTACGCCATGCCAAAAGGTATGTGCTACTTGGTGATGCCTTATATATGAAGGGGGTTGATCTTGTGATGAAAAAAGTTCCTTGAAAAGAGAAAATTTACAAAATTTTAGAGGAGAATCATGAGGGTTCTTGTGGTGGTCACTTTGCTTCAAAGATCTCTTTGCATAAAGTCTTGAAGGAGGGGTATGTGTGGCGAAGCGTTCAACGTGATGTTCATCATTGGTGCAAGTCTTGTAAGAGTGTCAAAGCATGGAAAATAGGATTCTCAAATCAAAAATTAAAGGCACCATCGTGACTTATGATGTGTTTGAGAAGTGGGCTATTGATGCAATAGGTCCTCTACCTATGACAGCTAGAGAGAAATGTTACATACTTACTGCTATTGACTATCTATCCAGGTGTGAGCCGAAGCCAAAGCTATTAAGCACATCACAAGTGAAGATGTTTCCTTATTTATATAAGAAGATATGTGCTACAAATTTTTCATGCCATTGGAGTTACTTTCTAACAAGGGCCCAGGTTTCAGGGGAGAGCTGGTGGATTATCTATGTGAGAAGCTTCATGTTCATCGCAGGTTTACTACTCCATATTATCCCCAATGCAATGGCATGAATGAAAGGTTTAATGGAGATCCCATAAGGATGCTTATAAAGATGACAAGAAATAATGTGAAGACTTGGGAATTAGAGCTACCTTGTGCTCTATGGGGAGTCTATGGGCTTACAGGACTGCCATCAAATCAGGTACTGGTTTCTCTCCCTTCCATCTAGTTTTTGGCAAAGAGGCTTTACTTCCTATTGAGGTGGCGATACTAGCTTTGAAGATGATGCTAAAGCTTGAAGAAGGGCCCAATGATGCATTCAAGGAAAGGATTATATATTTGCAATGTATACAATTGGATAGGTTGTTGGCTTTTGAGCATTATGAGCAGTTCTTGAAGAATAATCAAGCAAAGGAAAATGAGAAGGTGAAGGACAAGGACATCAAGAAGGGTGACATGGTGCTACATTACATAGTAAGCTTGATAGCACTTTTCAAAATAAATTTCAAATCAAGTGGAAAGGTCCTTTCTTGGTCTTAAACAGATTTCCAAATGGCACATATCACCTTGCTAACTTGGATGGCACCCCACATAAAGCATGTGTGAATGGTTGCAGGTTGAAGACGTATATTGCAAGGTTAATGACTGTAATTGAGGATGAGCTTTTGTTGATCATGTGGCTAAGGATGAAGATGAAGGGAAGACTTCCGCATGTGGTTTACAAGATCTCTTTTGTGATGCTGATCATGAATGATCTAGCAGGCTCGGGTGTGGCAAACTATGTTGGGCGCATTTCTAACACCCTGTTTTTTGTAAACTAGTATATATATACGGACATGACGCACGATGCCAAAAGTGTATGGGGGCTTTATTTTTGTGGGTTTTTTTATCTTGCTTTAGCAAGCACATGTACATGCACTGCAAGTCGCTAGTCTAGTGACAGTTGTAGGGTTGCTGTAAGTGCCCGTGAGTGGGTTTTTTGAAGTGAGACTTGTATGTAGCTTAAAATCATGTACAAACTTAAAAAATTTCAGCGAAACTCCAAAAAATTTCAGGTTTGAGCTCGTTGTGCCTCCTTGATGGTTTTTGTTGCAGTTTTTGCCCCCGCCTTGCCTACTCTACATGTAGTCGTGTCGGGACAGCTCCCTCTTCGCATCAATTTTGCATGTAGAGGCGTGTAGATTCAAATTTGGTCATCTTCAGCTTTCTTTCCAGTCAGTTTTCAAGATTTATCTCAAGCTTTAAAGTGACCCAATTGGAGTTGTGCTCTTCAGGTTACGACTAGTTCTCTGCAGGGTTATGGCTATGGCATCCTTGTGGCAAATTGTGTGCAGGCATATTGGGAGGGCATGTACCTATGAATTGTGGAATTGATGTTGAAGTTGTGGGTTTTTGATGTTAAATGGTGAAAGGAGAGGCCCTTGTCTTCATATGCATTTGTCGGCGTGTGCTATAAATCCATGCTTTGGTAGGGTTTTGCTCATATGTGACATAGTCTCTTGGATGGGCGACGACCAATAAATTCCCAAGGGGACTACTCTTGTTGGACTTGTGGTGTTTCAAAGGTATTTTTCAAAGATTTTGGTGTCTTTTAGTTCTCTTTCAATGCTCTTGGGTGACATCGCCCTATAGAGGTGTTCCAGTTTGCTTGTTTCCCAACAACGTGATATAGAGGTTTACATATAGTGACCCCCCCCCCCCCCCCCCCCCAAAACCCCCAAGCATGAATATAAGAAATACATCCAAAGGTCAAAAATGAGATACAGAAGGAATGTCACGTGTCCATGCTGTGATGGGTATCTTACCAATAGGAAGATGATTCTGAATAAATATTGCTGTCAAAGTAGCTTCAGCCCAAAAAACACGAGATGACCCAGAATCATCATATATCTTACAAGATTGAGAATAGTGCGATTCTTTTGTTCAGCAACGCCGTTTTGTTTAGGTAAATATGGAATAGTGTGGTCATGATGAATGCCACTGCTAGCACAGTAACTTGCAAACTCTCAATAAACATATTCGCCTCCATTGTCACTGCGAAGCTTCTTGAGGGGACGACCAGTTTGAAGTTTCGCAGCCTTGTGAAATTGTTTGAAAAAATATAAGGCCTCAGATTTTTTCTAAGTAGAAAAACAATGGTATAATGTGAGTGATCATCAATAAACCTAATAAAGTAACAATGTTGTGAAAACTCGAAGAAGATAGAGGTCCAATATATAATGAGAATGAGTTGTATCTGAGAGAGAAAATGGTTTATAATTATGTTTCCCAAGAGAAAAAAACTCAAATATTTCCATATGGGGATGAGCTTTAAGATCCATGCCAAGAACGCGATCACGAAAATGAAGATCAAGGAGTTTTGAGAAATCGGCATGAACAAAGCGGTGATTCCATACCTTGCAATCATGATCACCTAGAGCAGTGAGAACATTTTCTACGACATCATCGAGAGAGAATTCAAACAGATTACCGTTGCGAGAATTAGTCCCTATAGGTTGTCCATCTTTCTCAATATGGCATTTGGTATGATCAAATCCAACAAAGAGACCAAGATCAACAAGTCTAGGAACTGAAAGAAGATTACATTGATGATCTGGAACATATAGCACCCCTCACAAAACTTGAGTGGAAAAAGATAAGGTACCAAAAGATAAATCTCCAATATATACCCTTTACTTGACAAGTCCTATCATCAGCAAGATAAACAACACGTTGAGCTGGTAGTGGATGATAGTTATGGAACCCAACATAGGACACATCCAGGGATTTTATAATCATGTGATCATACCTTTTTTTCCGTTAATAACACTTGTGAACATATTAATAACATATTAACATCTTCTCATGTTCATAGAAATGCCGGTTTGGGGTGACTTGGGAACCGGCCAAAACACCACTGGATTTTAGAGAAGCCTGTCGGGCATCTAGATACCCGACGGTCTCCACCGAGGTCGTCAGTAAGGGGTACATTTTTCTATATATAAGCGGCCCCAATGGGCCCTTTGGGATATTGTTCTTGATTATCTTCTCACCCACAGGTACTGACATCTATATGTGTAGGTGTGAGTGGGTGTGTATGCTCGTGCGAGTAGTTGCACACAGTCACAATGCACGGCTAGATGTGTGTAATCCGCTACACGAGGGGTGCGTACATGTGTAAGGCCATTCTTCAGAATTGTGCTTATCATGGGACACTTAGTCGGTAACGCGGTTGAGTAGTGTCCTATGATAAGTATGGCACGTTATATTGGTACTACTTAGTAGCACAAAAATAATAATATATTTATGACGATGTCACCTTCCCTTCCCTCGATCAAATGCAGATAGTATGGTCAGTAACGCGGCTAAGTTATATCTATATACAATTCATATTCCCTTAGATTTCGGTGGCACCTTGTTGATAACGTAGCAAAATGGTGTCGTTCGCTAGTGCATGTTGTATTTTTTGCGTATTGCACCATTTGGTCGGTAATGCGGCCTGAGTATTTCTTGGATCATAGTTTCCTTCATATTATCTTCCTCTTCAATTTGATGAACCCCTAATATTTACGACATATCATGCGATACTTGGTCGGTAATGCGACCTGAGTATTTCTTGGATCATAGTTTCCTTCATATTATCTTCCTCTTCAATTTGATGAACCCCTAATATTTACGACATATCATCTAATCTCTCTCTATCTTTATCTTCACGAAAGTAAAGATTCACACCATGCAATCTCTCTCTCTCTCTCTCTCTCTCTCTCTCTCTCTCTCTCTCTCTCTCTCTCTCTCTCTCTCTCTCTCTCTTATTAAGAACCTGTAAAACAATTGAAAATTCTACATACAATTCACTCTATTTCTCCTTATGACTCTCTCAAAATATAAATCAATCCTCAAAAAAATATTATCTGTTTCTTCAACATTAAGTAACAATAAAGATAATTCAAAGTACTACCTAGATCTCACTCTCTATCTCTTAGAATATAAATCAAATTAACAATCCCCAAAAAGCTACTCTTTGTTACTCTATTTTCAAGATTTCAAAATGATATCTAGTGCAACTCTCTATATCTCCCTCTATGAAAATATAAAACAATTCCAAACATTACTTTTGTCTATCTTTAAAAATTTAGGAAACTACTCTAAATGCTTTCTAATACTCTCTCTCTCTCTCTCTCTCTCTCTCTCTCTCTCTCTCTCTCTCATTTTAGTGTAAATGGATAGCAATATTGTGATGTTTTTCTTGATGTACAATTAATTATCTGGTTACTACTGTGTGACACTCTGTTTTTGTTTTTATTTCAAAAGATATGGATGCCTAATAAGTGTTTTGTGTTGTAATATTTCTTGAAGTATAATTAATGGTCTAGTTACTATAGTTTGACTCCCATTTTAGTGTAAATGGATAACAATGTGATGTTTTGCTTGATGTACAATTAATTATCTGGTTGCTACTATCGACACTCTGTTTTTGTTTTTATTTTGAAAGATATGGATGCGTAATAAGTTTTTTGTGTTGTAATAGCTATAGTTCATGCTATCTTTGCAACCACCGTGCTTTCCACCGAGGAGCAAAAAGTCATCTTGCGTGCCCTACGCATAGAAGCAGTCATTATAGTATTGCAAAATGTAGTTGAGGCCACAAGTAAAATCAATGAATCTGAGATCCTCATGTGGGACCTCATTCAAAAATATAGGAAAATACATTGCGACTTCTCAGAAGAGAAGGAAATGCAAAATTTTGTGATAAGTAGAAAATAGCTGCCTTTGACTATCAACACAGAACTCACACCATTTTGGGAAGTATGCGAGTAGCATACAAGGATTCAAAAGATTTGGTGCCAGTGTGAGTAGCATACGAGGATTTAAAAGATTTGGCGCCAACTTCTGTTGATTTATATCGACTGCAACTACGAGATGCAATATGGAATGAGCAAAAGGTGAAGAGAAAGCGCATGAAGGCATTTGATGAAGAGTCACTTGCAAAAAGAGTGCGCATCGCCCAAGACACAGCCAGTGGATTTTCTGGGTAGCCAAATGTTACAGGGACATGGGCAATTATACGCATTGTTTACAAGTCCATCATTCTCCATGTGTACACATCTCATCCACATCCCACATGAGGCATTAATAATTAATGGACAAATGATTGGTTCAGGGGCCTTTGGTGAAGTAAAAGTGTACAAAATACGAGGGATTTATTTTCTTCCTGAGCACATAACGTACTGTGGGAAGCTGTACAAAAAAAACAACAGATTCAAGTTTGAGAG
The DNA here is from genome assembly GCF_014529385.1 of Adiantum capillus-veneris. NCBI lineage: Eukaryota > Viridiplantae > Streptophyta > Polypodiopsida > Polypodiales > Pteridaceae > Adiantum > Adiantum capillus-veneris. The sequence continues at coordinate 94,566,590 of NC_140955.1, forward strand.
CTTTCAAACAGAGTAGGGCATGCAAGTATTTCACCCAACAATCATCGCGTGAATTGCTTTTATGAATGAGTCGCCTTGGATTACAATATTTCCTTACTATAATGGGGGCTCACTCAACGTCGAAATGCTCTTGAAGGTGCCCTTCAAATACTGTGAATTTTCTAGAGCGATGTATTGCTTGGATCAAGGGTGGAAAATTACCCCCCCCCCCCCCCCCCCCCCCCCCCCCCCCTTCCCGACATGCGACTAAGTCTGGGGCAGCTTGCCAAGGTCAAGGAGGTAGTGATGAATGTGCCACAAATTATGCATGCTCTTGTGAATGGCATGGAAACTACACATATGGCGGGCATTATTCACACTCACCTACACCCATTCAATGTAGTGCTGGACTTCACTAAATATCTGAAGGCATGCATCGACATCATTGATTGGGGACTTTTGCTAAGAGCGCCCAAAAAGTGATTTTTGTTTAATTTTGTGTATGAGGCAGACAAAAATCCAGAGAAGGTGGCACATGCCCAATCTACTGTTGAGTGTGAGCAACATAAGCGAGGATGGTTGGCACCTGAGTTATATGATCCCCTTCTTGAAGATTCCTATACTCCGGCAAGCGATGTTTTTGCTCTGGGATATTTACTACAAGTGCTATATGAATTTTGGAAGGTGCCCAGTGCAGGAACAATGGATGGGCGGCACTATCCACAAAAAATCTACCATGGAAGCTATACATTATAGAGCCAAAAACTGGATGTCCATGCCGAATCCATTAGGAAATTTTGGAGGTCATTTGGAGGGCCTTCTAAGAAAATGTATTTTTTGCACTCTCTCTCTAGAAAAAATGACAAATAAAAGAGCTGGGTCTTTCATAGTAAAACTTCAAAAAGTGTACTTTAAGTAGATTCCTTACCCCTCTGAACATTCGTTCGTAGTGATTGAGGGATAATCCTCTTTTTAGTTGCATTGAATGAACAACGTCAATACGGAGGGAATGAGGCTAACATGGAGGGACGAATCCGCAGCCGCTATTCACTTTCCATTAAACCTGCACATTTGGCTAATGGCGCACTCCTCAAAGGGCACAAATGTTACCCACAAACGAGCCAAATATCACCTTCACATTGATTTGGACAATGAGTACCAACCATTGATTAAGCGCAGTAAAACAAACACACATATACCTCCCACCTCCATAGACACGCTCAGAGCTCAAGGAGCTAAACACATAGATATCTGGACGAGAGGCTCTCTCTACCCTAAGAATCCAATAACTGATGCGTCTCCACCGTTTGTCAATCCTACAAGCTTATTGACCTTTGCTGGTGATGGAGAAAACGGCCTTCTGGGTTATTGTAAATCACTTACAAGAGAAGCTGGAACTTACAAGAGCATTCTCCAAGCTCAACAATGTGAGATTGTTCGCCTTTCACATTTACATTCTACAGATCAGGTTACCATTTTGCAACATAAAACAAAGGTACAAGAACTGAAAGGAAAGGTGCGAAGTTGTCAAATGAAGGACACCATCTTGGGTGGTCGTATCCGAAAGAAGAAATTGCGCAATCTTGAAACATTGCAGGTTGCATCAGGAGGTCTCAAGAAAAGAATCCGAGCATTAAGGTGATGCTTCTTGGTTGGCTACATTGTCTTAGTTAAGTAATCTCTTTGTTTTTTCTTGTTATGCATTGTTTTCATGTGCCTAAATAGTGTTAGTGAAGCAAATTTTCTGTTATTTACTTATGCATTGTCTTCATGTAGAGACTCAATCTATCCTGACAAGGAAAACATTGACCCCAAAGCCAATATAGGAAAGAGATTGAAGCCACTTATAAGTAGAAGCCTGGCAGCAGATATAGTACATGACAAGAAGTTTAAGGTTCTACAAAGAAATGTAGTGGACCGCTTTATTTCAGAGAACTCAGTGCCTGCAAAAGAGATACAAGGCACACTTGATTCACTTGGTGTAAGCAAAAGAGGATATTCGGCTATCCAAAAGTCTGTCTCATCCATCTTTGTTAGGAAGGGTATAAAATCCAAACTTCTACCATCAGCCTCAAGTGTTTGGAAAGAGAGGCTTCAGCTTAACGAGGCACAGGGAGACTATCTTGGACAGCCCTTTCATATTAAAGCAACTTACAGTGGCCATGGAGCGAACATGGCATATGATGAGTTCAACAATATTTTTATGGACCTGCGGATACTACAGAAGAGAATGGTGGAGTTTTACAACATCACATTTGAAGAGTCACGTGGACTATTACATTTTGTGTTAAAACTGGATGAGTGTGAGCTTGTTAAAGAGAAAAAGCTAGAGCGTGTTACTATTACTTTAATGAATAGAGCCCTCTCAAAGTGTCCCAGTGATGATCCTTTATATTTTAGTGTTCAATCAGAATCTAACATATGGTGGCTTGGTGCGTTTGAAGTAAGCGATATTCTCAAGTAAGCTCAAATGTTCAGATCTACTTAAGTCTCATTTATTTTGTGTTGCAGGTAAAGAAAGAAGATCATGAGATTCTATATTGGGTGTTCCATCGAACTAATATTCCGGAGCTGATTGATCGACAGACTAACCAGGGAGAGGTACTACGTCTAGATGGAAGGGGAGACTTTCAAGTTCAGTGGCATCTTGCAGGTGACCTTAAAACATTAAAGTGCATGTATAATTGTGGAATGGGTGCAATGGCAAAGTCACCGTGTTTGTTCTGCATGGAGCCTGCAAAGGTCATGGACCCAAAGTGGTGGAGAAAAGCTCCAACACGTCACATTGAGGATCCTGCTTTTCGACCAGTTTTGAAAATACCACTTGTGAATGTCCACATTTGTACAATGCATGCCCTTTGTAGAATTGTAGAGAAATTGGTCTACTTATACATCGGGTTTGCTTGGAAGATTAAGAACTCTGCAGAACGACAAGTAGCCTTGCAGTGCTTAGAAATGGTACTGTCGGATATGGGGCTTCATGGTGGCAATGTGAAAATCCAGCGGGATGAAAAGAGATCAACTGCTGAGAAGGATGTCCCATGCAAACCATCCATCGGTGGGGTGAAGGCACGGAGGTTTTTATCTAAGCCTCAAGGTACAAGAGATCCAAAGCTAACAAAACATGGAAAAATATATAACACATCTTATGTTAGCAAGGTAGAGTATCAGAGCTGGAAAAAGCTACATATTGCAGTCAAAGACCACGAACCAACTACTCGTAACGCGAAGGCTGAGGTTTGGCGATCAATAGACATCCTATTTTTGATGTGCGACAAAGATGACTGGTCACAAGGTGATATGAACAAGTTCAAGGAAAATCTCAACCTTCTGAAAAAATCATTCAAGACAGCATGGACAGACACCCAGATTACTCACTACATGGTATTATCATGTATTTCTTTCTCTCTTATGTGCAAATATGTGAGTGTAAAACATTCTAACTAATCTGTTTTCATATCCAGCACATCATCTTCAATCATTTGCCATATTTTATACAGAAGTATGGGAACCCGGCAATATGGAATACCCAAGGGATGGAAAAGTCTCATTACATGGCGAGAAATGCTTATTTCAGGCACACACGACATGGTGGGTCTCGAATCAAGGCTAACAGTTTGAGAGAACTATTTGAATGGTTCTATCGTAGAATCATTCATCGAATGCAGGCAAAAGAAGTCTTGGCAAATTCAGCAACAGCACAAGCCATCAGACATTTACAACAACAAAAAGCTAAAAGATCAATGGCATACAACAACTCCGGAGCTCGTGAAAGTCAACGAAGGTGGAGAGAGACAATGGTGTATGTGAATCACAAGTGGAGAAAGATACTCTGAGTGGATGACATTGTACAAAATTTATGTAATACATGATCTTATACAATTGGTACTTGAAGTGTATCAAGATTTTGCAGGTTCAATTTTGTTTTTTGGCACGTCACCCTTGTAACGAATCATGAGATGTTTGCCATACTCTAAAAGTTCATCTGGGTTTTGTCTACCAAGAGCTAGTGCCATTGCTGTGTAGGTGTAGTAATACGCTGCCCGACCACCTGTATAGCCTGGGCAGTAACCAAAACAATCTCTAGCAAACACTTTGTCCACAAGAATGACTTTATCTGCACTTTTGGGCAGCACCGGTCCACCCAAGAAGCGTGATAGTGTCTTGAATGTGTAAGTTGCTATTGAACCCTCTTGTGACATGGAATTGTGAAAAACTACTATCGGCGACTCGCAGAGCTTTGAAAGGTACTGTGCTAGGGCCGCATCCCTTCCTCGATACTCTCTTGTCCGGCGCCGAAGGAAGTCATCCTTGTCAGCAATCCAAGACTGCACATACAATGTCAGAAATGACACAAACAGAGAGAGAGAGAGAGAGAGAGAGAGAGAGAGAGAGAGAGAGAGAGAGAGAGAGAGAGAGAGAGAGAGAGAGTTACCATGAAGCTCTCATCCTGCAGAAAGAGGTTTTCTTGCCACAGGTCTACAGATGTAGTTGACCCCTGACCTGAATGGTCAAACCAATCCTCCACTTCTTTGTTACTTTTCGATGGTCTTAGGCTTTGTCTTATTGCTTGGAAGGTGGCTTCATCAGGTAGTGTCTCCTTGTATTTTTCAGCTTTCTCAAAGCATCTTCGAAGGCATTCCATTGGATTGCTGGATGTTTCCATTGCCTCATCATCACTACTATCCTCTGAAACAAATCCACTCCTCTCCTCTTGGACTCTGGAAATAATAGCTAGGGAGAAATCCTCCCTTAAATAAAACACACTTTGCACATCATGTAAGAAGATATAGGTCCTGTATCCAATCCTGAAGTCAGGCATAGCTGGCAACATCATCTGAGCATGCTTCTCAGTGAAGTTACTGACATCCAATGGAAGTTTGATTTCTGTGGTTTTCACAGAGAGCATCTTACTTCTTTGTACTTCAATTGCCTCAACCTCAAGGTCGACTGTGTCTTCAACCTCCTCGACTTCTTGCATATGAGTTGTCTCCTCGCATTCCTCTTCTGGTGCTGCATCCTGCTCCTCTAACACCTCATCAGGATTCTGCATGAGGAATCCAAACAGGCTGTTGAGGTAAATCATAAAGCCAAAGGCTTCCTGAATGAGTTTGCATTCTTTTTGGTGCAAAGGGCAGACTGAATGTCGGCAAGAGGGTGGTAATTCCCTATACTTCTTCACTCCCTGTCCCTTTCCACCACAGTCATTTAAATGCACAAGAGTCATAGTAGGCAGAACAACCCTTCCTACCTGCACCATCACCTCAAACTTATCTCTGTAGGACTGCAAGAAATTATTGTGCTGAGCTAACAGGTCTTCAATGTCAAACTTTGGATTAAACATAGAATGAATTAGATCATACTTGTCCCCAGCACCACAAGATGCTGCAAAATCAAACAGCCTCTCATCAGTTGCAGCTGGGTCTTCCAGAGAAGACACATCCTCCTTTTCTTTACATTTTGTACTTTCTAGCACATCTGCATCATCTGAGAAGTCTATATTTCTCTTTCTGGTATTTTTCTTGAGATGTACTTTACAGGGCACCACACCCTTGTAGGGTGAGGGATCTTCTTGCCCTGGTGACCTCTCTGATTGATCTTCACCAAGCGACTTTTCCTCAGATATGTCCTGACAAAAGTCAACAGTTCTTTTGGCAGATACATTAAGCAACTGAGCCTGCAAGGTTTGAAATCCTGGCACAAGCCCTGGATCTGGTTTCAGCCTCTTCTGCCTATTGGACCTTAATCCTAATCATCAAGAAACATAACAAGTCAAAACCATGAGCAAACATGACAATTCTGCCAAAACCAAACCATCATGATCTCTCTCTCTCCCCTTATAGATATAAATATATCTATAAATAAATATATATATATATATATATATCTGTCTCTCACCAAAGCACAAACAGAAACACACCTAGTCTCTCTCTCTCTCTCTCTCTCTCTCTCTCTCTCTCTCTCTCTCTCTCTCTCTCTCTCTCTCTCTCTCTCTCTCTCTCTCTTTGCATTTGTCTA
>NC_140955.1:94575086-94675086 GCF_014529385.1 Adiantum capillus-veneris
GGACATTGATTTATTGCAGAATCCAGATGCTCAGATTTCAGACACAATTATCTATGCTTGTCTTAAGTAAGTGTTACTATCTTGCTAGCTTTGAAAACTCAGATAATAGGTTTGCTAACTCAGGTAGAGTCTCTGCAGCCTGATCAAAAGTCAACTCCCATTGCACACTCACACAGAGGTGTTTCTCCTTGATCCACAAATGTCTGTAATTATTAGACAAAAGAATAGTCCATCTGGGACCTTTGAGAGCTGGTTTCGCCACTGTGCTATGCTGGAAGTTACTGTGATCATCTTCCCATATGAGAACAACCATCACTGGAGTCTCATATGCCTTGATGTTGACCAACCAGCAGTGTGGGTGTTCAATTCAATAAAAGGAACCCACCCTGAAATTAGGCTGTAAGTGTTTTGTGTCAGAAAGTGTTTATTATAGATATCCATGTAAATTTGAAGCCTCATGCTAACATCTTGACATTGCCTTGTGCAGTTGTATAAAGAGGTTGTTGCTTGCCTATGGCAAGCTATGTGGAAGGTATGAACTATACAAGGCCCCAATCAAAGAAGTACCTGTCCCAAATCAAACCGATGGGAATTCTTGCGGCTGGAGATGTCTTCTCCATGCAGAATATGTCCTGCAAAGCTACTTTGCATTAAAACCTTTCATGACTAAGGTACCCATTTTGCAATGCATTCAGTTAGTTTTGGTTTAGTCTATAAAAGAATTCTCATCATGTGTTCTTTCAATTTTGCAGAGTGCTTTAAAAAACTACACATATGATTATTTGCAAAGATACCGGGTAAGTTTAATACAACACCTGCTTACTATGTCTAGCCCTAGAGAGCTTGAAGATAGCGGCTTGGATGAGCGCACTATTGATCTTACAAAACATGACGTGCCACCACGACAAACCCCTACATCCGATACAGTGGAATCGCATCGGGCCAAGGGTGTCATATCAGCAGAAGATCAAAGAGTCGAGGATGAGGAAAGGACAAATGAGCATATGGAAGCTGCTAAGGTTCAACCGGAGGAGACAATGAAAGAGCCAAGTCAGCCAGTGGAACAGCCAAAAGAGCCTATGGCTGAAACCGAAGATGAGGAAAGCAGGCCTATAGATGAGCAAAAGGATATGGATGAGGAAAGCAGGCCTAGGGATGAGCAAAATGATATGGATCAGGGAAGGATGTATGAGGCAAGCCGATCAACCTTGAATCAGGCAGAAAGGGCCATGGGGGAGACCCCTGATGAAGATTTGAATGATGACTATGAAGATAAAGCGGAGGAGAGCAACAACGACATGAACACTACAGAGACCCAGTATGGACCCTTGCTACCTGTAGATACGGTTGTTCCGGTAATGTCTATTCAAGTATGGCAAAATATGTTCAGCTTCTAACTACTTATATGTACTTGTCAACTTTTACAGAGGTTGATTATCTTGGACGTCAATGGATTGCTGCTGATGCGGGTGCCTCTCGGTGACAGAGGACCCTTTGAGGATTTGCAAACGTTTCGGATGGGAACTTGTCGAGTCGTGGTTCGTCCAGGAACCAAGGAGTTTATTGAGTTTCTTCTTCCGCGCTTCAGGGTTGGCATATGGTCTTCAATGCAAAGGCAAAACTTATCGCCACTAGTTGCAATAGTTTGCAGTGTATGCCAAGCTCACACGTCAGATTTTGCCTTTTTGTATGATCAAAGAAAATGCGTTACCGTTGAGGGCCACTACCACCCTAAAAAACCAGGATTACCTCTTTTGTACAAACCGTTTAGCCAAATCGGTGTACCCTTTGATGCAACTAATACACTACTAATTGATGATACTCCCGAAAAGGGAGAACTAAATCCGTCGGGAACAACTATCTCACCACCTTCTTTCGAGGGGCATTCCTTCGATTTTTACCTTGAAGACATTCTGATTCCATACTTACAGAAATTGTATCTCAGTCCATTGTTCACGGACGAGTTTGTACTTTCTAATGAATTAAGATGATTCTTCTATCTGTCTTTGTCTTGTCTAACATATATATATATATATATATATATATATATATATATATAATATATAGACAGAGAGAGAGAGAGAGAGAGAGAGAGAGATTTGACGTGGTAAAGAAATGTATTTCAAGCACACTTTTTCACAGGGCACAATTGAAAAATGAGATCAATAAACTTCATGTCTTGAAAGTCATTTGTATACACTTGGGTTTACAAGAATATCTGTTACATTGACACTACTTCAACCCGACCATCCAACTCTTTGCACAAAATATCTTTTTCTCTTCGCCGCATCACCTTACGGCCAGCTAAGAAAAAGGAAAAATCTGATATGTCCTTGTCCATTGACTCTTCAATGATGTCATTTCGCAAATGCTGAAGACTGCATAGCTCCCTTATTGTAACCACCAATAGTAGGCCATTCTCTTTATCAATCACTTCCACATCCACAGTAGGATTATCTTCCAAACCTGCAGAAACTTGGTCCATAGGAATGTACTTACCGTTTAGCATTTGTGATCGCATATACCAAAATGAGAGTAATAGTGATTGGCTTGCAATCATGTACTTGACAACTAGAGTATCAAGCGCGACCTCGCACCGTAAACCAATCTCTTCCTTTGCATACCATCCTTTGTCAAGAAGTTTGTCATAGGATGACTGCTGAAATGACTTGCACATGAACATAGTTTTTGTAACTCTGATGTTGTAGCTATGAAACAGCTCTATGAAGAGTGCAACAGGACAAAAGTTTGCAATTCGAACCAGTTTGGTAGGAATAGAGCTACGTAGAGACCTTTGTATATCCTTGTAGAGCTTACTTCGCATTGCCTCCACCATTGTTTCCTCGGGAACTGGCCAGTCCACAGTGTTCCAATCGGTCGGTAGAGGCAGTTTCACCAACATACCATTCTTATTGCCTGAGCTGAGTTGGTAAAAGTGGTCATAAAAAAAGATTCCCTCATCAGCCAATCTTTTGCTGCTCCTCTCTGAATACTGTAGAGAACCAATATGAGCATGTACAACATGGAAGAGGCCTATTATGCACTCCACAGGCTCCCATTGCTCATAAGAAGAGGGATAAACATCTGCAATATATATAAGAAGATTTAAACTAAGAGTATCAATAAGTACAAATGACAAATCTAATGTAATTGAGTTGTGAAGAGTAGAGACATTACTCATAACAAGCGGGATAAAACATTGCAAAATATATAAGAAAAGTTATAATGAGAGTATCAGTAAGTTCACATGTCAAGAGTACTTACAATTGCAACGTGGTTGATGTATATTTGATACATTTCCACCGTTTGCTATCACCTCTGGATGGGTAAACACATGCTGAACAAGAACTTCCTTTACAGATCTTTTGCCGATCTCAACTTTGAAATCCAACACCCTGGCCTTCCATGCTGAGCGGTAAACGTTGATACCACTAGACCTCTTGGGTCTTCTTGGTTGCATGAGGACTCATGAACCTTTGTTTATCCTTTGTCCAACCCATTGGTTGTCTGCACTTATTGAAGCTGGTATTGTAATTGAGGATATGCTACTACTTGGCCTTCTAGGCAAAGTGCCGTTGTTGTTTGTTGGTGTGAGAGACAGTAAACACCTTGAGGCTCTTGGGCGAGAAGACGTGGATGCCATAACTCTCAGAGAAAAGCTTTAGTGGAGGGAGATTCACTTTGAAAGCATTCTAATGGAGGGAAAGTGTTTTAAAATTCCAATATCTTGTGCGGGCTTAATGGTCACCCTCCAGTACGTTAATGACCATGAGAGAATATCAGAAGTGGGACCACACGCAAGCACCTAAAAGCTCGGTAAAAGTAAGGAAATTACTATGCTACAATCCTAGTTTCGTGAAAGTTTTATGCTATTTTCCTATTTTTTGAGTCTTTCCAGGTACTTTTCTACGTAACGTAGCCTTCATGCTCATTGGACGCGCTCTATTTTTCTCTCTCTTCATATGGCCCTCCAAATGACCTCCAAAATTTCCTAATGCACGAAGAGAGAAAATATATGATGCAAGTGGTAGAATTTTCTAGATCATTGAAGACTGAACCAGCAAGGGTGAAACGCCCGCTGTCGAACTCTCTCTATCATTCAATCCAATTTTGTAATTGAACATGGTTTTTATATTTCTTTGAAGAAAGATTGATGTGGTCAAGATAATTTGAAATGTGGTTACAATAATTTGTTTGGTCTCATGTTTGAGGTGTACTTGTCTTACCTGGATGCTTTCCACTAATTATTGCATTCCATCTTTCCATCTTTGAGGGAAATGATCAATTTGTCTTATGTATTAATCTTTTGTTCACTGAGATTCTTATATCATCTATATTTTTGTATATATGGAAGACGGACAAGATAACGAGTACCATGAGTCGGCTAGAAATGCATACAAGCGGCTTAAAGCTCTCACACAGGGTTTGATTGCCCGCCAGGCAACTAGAACGGCCTGTAGATTGTCCAAATGGGCAAATACTAGTCATTCCCAATGGAGTGACATAAACAAACATGTCACAAAGGATATGATCAAAGAGATATGGCCGTGCCCACAAGGTGAGATTAAGAAGGTAAGATGGAAGGTGTCAAGGTGCCAAAATAATGACATCAAACTTAACGCCGAGTGAATCTTCTTGGACGTGTACGGCCATCCTCTCTATAATATAGATGCATTGCTCTACTTTACTAAAATGATTTATATGCATTTTATCCTGGATAGACTAGTGGACTTCGCGTTCCAAGATGTCATCGTCCGCACCCATGATATAGGTGAGGAGATAGTGACATTCACAAGGCAAGAGCTTGCTCTTATGGTGGAAGGAGTTGGAATGGAGTTGAGAAAGGTGAAGGAAAGCTTGGGGGCGAAGCTCGTAGATAAAGATTGAGAAGTAGTGAGATGACTATCGCAAAGCGCATATACCCCCCCCCCCAAGGGATGAAGTGCAACTTGACAAGCTTAGTCAAGATGTGCAGGGTCTGTCTCAATGTTTAAATCCTACATGCCAAGGCAATGACATCTCCCACTTTTTGATGCACCTTGAGGTTGTGAGAGTCTCAAATGTGGCTAGCATTTCCTCCACCAACCAATGTCCCCTATGCTACAAATTCTTCGACGGTTGGATTGGCCATTATATGTTGCCTTTGAAGACTAGTCCCTGATCTTTAATCCACTTGTCACAAAGAAGAAAATAATGTTGGACAAAGAGTGTATCATGCATCTTATAATCAAAACTATAGAAGTGCATGAGTGTCTCAACACTTTCATTGTCCTTGCTACACCAAAATGTGAACATAAGATTAAGATAATCGGCCATCTTTTAAATACATCAATTGTATGTTATATGCACAACAATAGGTATTATGATCATTCAGATTTGGTACAAACCATGCCTTCAACTAGGACCTTTGCCCAACTTGCATATAAGAGTATCCGCTCTTTGAATTTCAAATAATACTTGGCCTACAAGAAAAACCATACAAATAATGAGGAGTGACATATAATAGAGAATGTGTACTTATTCTATTGAATGTTAGCACTAGTTTGGTACCACATTCAAACATTACAGTTTCCTTTTTGGATCACCTTGTAAGGAATACCAAGGCAAACTCATAATGAATTTTTACCAAGTTACATAGTGTGTGACTTGCCCCACGGGTATACTACATAAGAAAAACACTACAAAGTTGTTTTGAGGATAATTATTTCACTAAACAAACTTCCTTTAATACTATGTCTACAAAAGTGTGTGTGCATTTTATTGTGTGGTGTATAAATCATAGAAAACATAATTAGTTGGATTTGATTACATGAATATGTGGTGTTTGTAAGTATATAGAGTGGCACATAAAGTATTGTAAAAAAAATAATTCATTTGACCTAGGAAAAAATTTAATGAATTTGAGTGGATAGAAGAAAAATAGTCAAAAACAAGGGACACTGACGTGTCCATTTAATTATAAAAACGTTTTAATGTATCAAAAATGGCTTGGTCTTACATATTTATATTTTCTCCATTGGTAGCTTTCCAAGAAAAATCCATTTGACATGATTTGAAGCATAGAAATGATCTATGACTTTTTCCAAGTTTTAGGAAATTATAATGTCCACACGACATTTCAGTGTCCGGGTACCAAACTAGTGTTAATAGTAGCTATATAGCCCAATTTATGCAACCTAGATGACTTTGCACAATTCAACATGTCAATATGCATCTTCTACACTCAGCTTGCATGTTCTATACTCAAGCTATGAATTATATAGGAGACATGGTAGACAACTATAACCTAAATACATGTTTTCTTTGAGCTATGAGCTTTGTGCCTTATTATTGTGATCTATGTGCCTTCCTGTTGCAAGCTATACAACTCAAGGTTGGTGTATAGCTATGAGGAGCTTCATTTTTGGGAGCCATTAAGGGTCCATCTATGATCCCACCTTACCATTTGACTAGCCAAGATAGGTGTGTCTTGAACTTCCTTCGTGCAGATTTAAAATGATTTAACCTAAGATGTTGTTCCCACTTGCATGCTGCACCTAGCTCGAATGAATCCTTTTTTTGGGGGTGGTTGGGGGGCGGAGAGAGAGAGAGAGAGAGAGAGAGAGAGAGAGAGAGAGAGAGAGGGGGGGGGGGAGGGAGGGAGGTAGGTCACCTCGCAAGGGAACCAAAGCGGGTTTGCAATGCCCCTAAGTATCATTGGTTGCTTATTTGACTAGGCATGTAGTTGTTAAAGTTACATCTCAAGTGAATAGCCCAATGTGATCCCAATATTTTTTTTGGCTTTAGGTATTTATTTTACTTGTTTGTCAAAGTATGGGTAAGGCAAGTTGCTAAGATGAGTATATAAGCACCACCTTGACCCCATTGTATCATCATCAACTGATTGCCATTAAGGTTGGTTGGTTCAACAGTCACTCTCTCTCTCTCTCTCTCTCTCTCTCTCTCTCTCTCTCTCTCTAAAGCCATGAAAACATTTGGAGTCAAATAACAAACAAGCATGATTGGTGGACATAAGTAGTTGCTCAAAAGTGCAAATATATATTGGAGAAATAGCCTAGTTTTACACCCCACTATGTCTTAAAAGTTTCACGAATGAGGCATAAGTCTAGAAGATGTGCCTTGGGAGACAACTCCAAGTAGTTGTTGGTAGGTCTTGAAGTAGTGAGCTATAGACCGCATAAGCTAAAACTAATATCGATCAATTGCAGCGCGCATGCTCTCTCTTTGCACGTTGAGGTCGGTGATTCCTGAGGAGGAGAGAGTTGTCATCATGATTGTGGGATATTTTTTTATCAAAAGAGAGGTAGAAACATATAGTGGTGGTGGTGGCCCAATATATTAGGATGGGTATACTCGTTTGGTTGTAGAGCGAGCTGGCCGGGCAAACGTCCTATTGGCCCGGTGCGAAGGCCTGGACGTCGAAGGTCTTGGTGATCCCGGCAAAGCTCTTAAAGTGGATCTTGCCCGTGGGCGGGTCGTCAGCCTTGATCTCGCCCACCGGCGGCCACAGCAGCAGCTCCTTGGCCTTCACGCCCTTGAGCTTCTTGATGCGCAGCTTCTCCAGATAGCCCGTGATGTTGCAGTCGTAGCTCACCAGCTTGCCCGCCAGCTTGAACTCGTGCTGTATCTTCTTCTTCTGCGTGATCCACATGTACCCCGTCGCCTCCACGTACCCGATCTCCTCCACGTCCACCAGCGGCAGCAGACCCCCCGGCAGCCCGATCTCCTCCAGCAGCGACACTGCCTTCTTCAGCGCCTCGTCGTTCCCCTTCCACACGCGTGCCCCCTCGCGCTCCGCCGCCATCTCTGTCTTCGCCATTAAACCTGCTTCTGCAGCTGCTTCTTACCAGACCAGTATGAATGACCTGCACTTTCACCTGCAAGCACACATGACGTTTACTTACCAGCAGCAGCAGAAGCAGGTGGTTTTCTCTCTCTCTCTCTCTCTCTCTCTCTCTCTCTCTCTCTCTCTCTCTCACACACACACACACACACGCGCGCGCACTATATATTCTTACCTTCTTCCCTTCTGCTCTGGAGCTGAAAGGCAGCCGCCCACTTGCGCTGAGAAAGCAGCAACCCTGTGCCTCTTTTATAATCGCCTTGCATTTTGGACGACTCCTTTTGTCCCGTCCCCCTCCTCAACGATGGAATCGAAGGTCTCGCTAATTTGGTGTACCCCCCACCCACCTCAGCTACAATTCACAATAACAACAATAAAATGCAAGGCTCCTTGTTTCCACTCCCTTGTAATCGGATTCAGGCTCTCTCATGGGTTTTCATATTTCCACACTTTCATTTCATTTGTGAAAACGTTGGCATCATTCTCTTGACGCTCGTGAGCAACCTTTAGCACACACACAACAAACTAGTTTGCCTTTATTACTTCACTTATATTGCATGGTAAAAATTCAAAAAGGGGAGTAGTGCTGCACTTTTCATCTATTATTATAGTTTGTTTCCGAGGAGGCTCCTTAGCATCTCTCCTTGAAGCTTTTTTCGAAAGCTCTATGACTTCGTTACACGAGTAAAATTTGGAATTAAACGATGTGTGAAAGAGAAGAAGTTGCATATGATAATCTTCAAAAATGTGAAAAGATGCATTTTGTACATCAAAATGCTTGTCTCCATTCTAAAAATTAAATAAAACCATTCACCATACTATAGCATGAAGCTGGCATCATCTTCCATGTTGCTAATAGTACCATAGAGAATGTGCCCTTTGCCCGTTGCTTCTATCGTGTCCAATGTTGGAGCGGGACTTATGCTTTGCCTCTCATGTTAGAGGGATTTTTTCCTTTTTAAGCATTGCAAAGTACACAAAGTAAATCATTACCTTTAAGCCTGTTTTTCTCTAAAGTGGATTAAAAACCCTCTCCCATTAATGTACCTCTATTAAATTGTTTAAATTTTCAATAATAAATTAAAATCCCTCCTCTTGAACTCACTTGGTATATTAACAGGATTTTATAGTCCTTATATGACTCGCTTCTTGTTGTTATGGATGCCATGTCACAATTGCTTCCTTTTCCTCCATCATATGCACCATTTTGAATCATGTATTTGTTGAAATAGTACGCAGGAACGTCCTTTATACTGGCATCGCTTTCTCTTGAGCTTTGCTCTCTTTGTTTCTCCCATACATTGTTCAAGTTATGCTTGCGTTCTTTATTATATTCCCTCTGCTTTGCCTTTAACGGCTTCAGAATGGCTTATATGTTTCTTTTTTCTTTTTGATGACGTTTGTGTTGGGTTTATGTCCTTGATTTGACCTTGTGGTTTATTTGTTTGAGTCTTGCTTTGAATTGAGAGACCAATCCATTAAACCATACCTAATGATGGCCGGTTGATACTAACAACAAGTTGTCAAAGCCATTTCACATTCTTTAGAAAATAGTACTGAACAAAAAGTGTGTCATGTTTCTTGTCCTCTGATACAAGGATATGCAGTGTCTTGTGGATGTGATCTACACGGTATTGAATTATCTAAACTTCTTTTTTAAATATCAAAATTTATTTGAGATTTCCAAAAATAAAATTATTGTTTTAGCAGGAATGGACTTACAACTTTGAAGTATGTTATGTGTACAAAAATAGTTACTTGACTGAAAGTCCAATGTATGGATTGAATCTCATTCTACTTTTTAAAACTAGAGTTATGTGCAAATTCAACAACTGAAACCACAACATCATCTACAAACCTCTGGATATATTTATTGATTGTTTTAGTTGCCATCAATATACAAAATTGTGCAATGTTAGTTTCTCCAAATGTTGAGAGAACATCACAACAAGAATATTGTTGCATGAAATTTTCTTATGTAACAACACTTTCCTTTTGTTTCTTTTTGGTACCTTTAGATCTTCAAAAACCTTCACTACTATCCTTTTGGAGTCATAGGTAGCCTCGGTAGCACAACGATCCAATGTACATGGGCCACAATTTTTAAATTTGCAAGTTACACAAGCTAAATTATGGAAACTTGCATTTGTTGCTTTTGGACATAATATTGCATGCATTAATGCTATCACGCTCATGATCGGGTTTTGGGTTGCCTGCATGGTGTATTATTTTTTCATATATTACATGGACAATGACAATCATTTCGATGTAAATTGGACACAAAAAGTTTCATGTGATTCATTGCTTTTTTTAAGAAGGAAATTTGTATATGTGAAATATAGCATCATGTATATCAATCTCTCAACTTGTGAACAAAATAGGGCTTCAAGTACTTAAAGGCCCACTAGCCAATTGTGATATTGGGATGCTATGTTTTGAATATCAAAAAGAGTTTCACCTAAAAACTATTCCACGAGCAATTGTTGTAATAGTATAGTGGCTTGATACAGGTATGTTAGTGTTATAATACCGGTATAAAATAGGTATCAAACCGGTAAGAAACATGTAGTAGTGTTATAAATCAGTATAAACTATAAGAAACTACATAATAGTGTATCACACAAGTAAGACATTAGCATGATATGGTGTCATATTGGTATTGAATTGATGTGATTCCGATATGATAACGGTAGGAAAGTAACGTGATAATGGTATTAAACTAGTAAGATATAGATACGGTATACAATTGGTGGGTAAGATGTTGAAACGATATAATACCGTTAGGATATTGAAGTGATACGAGTACATGAGAATTTCATATCGATATTATTTTCTATTAAACTAGTATTACGTAATACTTTTATATCATTATTATATTGGCCCTTAAACATACACAATAGTGATACAAAATGGTTACCGATATAATAAAGGTATGATAGAGGTATAAAACTAGTACATATACGCTATATAAGAAAATGACAAGAAACAACCACTACACTCAACCCAGTATGAAAATGAAACGAAAAAATTATATTGTGGTACTGACATGATAACAATATGTCTTTGGATATTAGTATGATATCAGTATCATTGGTGGAGATATTGGTTTGCCATTGGTAGGATAATGACCAAAAAAGGTATTGGTATGAAACCATTATCATATTGATGTAATACAGTTATCATATAAAAAAACCATAACATGAATGTATGATACAAGTATCTCTATTGTATGATAATGGTATCTTGACTTTATGATACGATATGATATAATACTAGTATTACACTACCATGATAATGGTTTCATACTAGTATCTGTTTTATATCATTATCACACTGGTATCGCACCTTTACAATTTGATACTTTTTGTCAAGGATTTCATTCACGTTGTTGCGCACATTTTGGACACCCCGTTTTTTGTGAATTTGTGCATATGGACATGATGCCTGATGTCAAAAGGGTGTGTGGGCTTTATTTTGTGGATTTTAGCTTGCATTAGCAAGCACATGTACTGCAGTGCAAGTCACTATTGTAGCTCCAACTATCAGATTATTTGTAAGTGAGTTGTTAGAAGTGTCACTTATATGTAACTGAAGCTCATGTACAAACATAAAAAAGTTTAGTCAAATATAAAAAATTTGCAGGTTTTTGCTCATTGTGCCTTCTTCATGCTTTTTCATGTGGTTTTTTGTCATTGACTAGCCCCTCCTACTCAGGGCCATGGCGACTTGTTGTTCGCACCAATCTTACACATAGACGTGCATCGATTTGAAACTTGTGGTCTTCAAAAAATTTGTTGAAGAAAGAAAAAGGAATTTTTTGTGAATTAAAAGAATCTCTTTTGGAGTTGTGGTTTGGGAAATACAGTCTTTCTCCCACAGGAGACAAGATATGGCATCCCACAGGTAGTTTGGTGTAGGGTAAGTTGTGGAAGCTTGGTTGTTTTGTGGTATGTTGTATACACTTCAATATGATTTTTGCCTCATGTGCATTGGTAGGTGTATGCTATGATTCCATGCCAAGATAGATGCTTCCTAGTTTCCATGGTGGTCTTTTGGGTGGACGTGTGCTTGTAAATTCCCAGGGGTCACGTACCTTTGAGTTGTGATGTTGTGAGAGTTCTTTGGATAGGTTTTGTGGTGCTGAGTTTTTGTCCTACGCAGTACTGGGAGACATTGCTATAGAGGCGTCTATTGCTCTTGTTTTCCCAATAATGTTTTGGTGCTTGCCACTGAGAAATTGCTTCAAGTTACCTTCAATTTACAGGTTTTAGAAGCCACTACATTTAGTTTTCCAAAGTTTCATGGAAAGGAAAATGAAACTATAAAATGTTTCATTGAGCAAATGGAGTTTGTTGGCCTTCTTGCTAACAAGCAAGACCCAACATTGGCGCTATGAATCTTCTACTTTTGTTTGGAGAGAAGTGTTTGAGAGTGGTTGAAAGGCTATGAAAAAGAGTTGCAATCAACCCAACCTCTTCAATTTATGACCTATGAAATGGTAAGGCATGCCTTCCTTATGCATTCTCAGCATGTGGAATACCCACAGAAAGTATAGTAGTCTATTCAAAGCTTAGCACAACGTGAAAGCCAAACCATAGAGGACTTTGTGAAGGCATTCATTGCATATGGAAAAAGAAGTAGCCAAAGACCTTTGAAGAGGCGGTTGAAATTGCAAAGAATAAAGAGTGGAAGGTAGAGCATATTAATTAACTTGGAGTCAATGTTGAGTCAAAGGTTGAAGTGAAAGCTGTACAGCAACCAAGGGTCCTCGTGAGGGAGCCAAATTATGATCACCAAGCTTCTCAAAATATGAATGCTTTTTGCAAGAGATGCAAGAGGTGGTAGTTCTTATGAATAATTTCATTGTACATATAATGGGAGGTGGTAGAGGTCAAAGCTATGGATATGGTCATGGCTATGGAAGCAATGAGAGGTTTGCAGGTGGTAAAGGAAGAGGCAAGGTTGGAAGAGGGGATATGTTTCAATGCTACAATTGTGGTGAATGGGGTCATAAGAGCTCTCACTGTGACAAACCAAAGAGACTAGCAAGTGATATGTTTCCTCTTCCTTCACAGATTCCGTCTCGAGCTCAAGATTATGGTATTCAGATCAAAGTGGAAGCAAGACGAAGTGGTTAATAGCAGCATCTGAAGAGAAGGGCAAGAAAAAGCTGGTAAGCATAAGACGTTAAGAGAAGAATGAGGATCATTACAAAAAATATGAACCCCCACTACAAGAGGCTATTCATATTAGCGACGCTCAAAAAAAAATTCCCGGCGTCGCTATGAGCGTCGCAAATTTACAAAGAAATTTGCGACGCTCATAGCAACGCCGACTGGGCTAAAAAAATAACAGAGCGCGCCCAAAAACTCAGATCTCAGATCTGAGTTTTGCGGCGCCCTCAAGCAAGGAGCAGGTAACGCTCTCGCTCTCTCTCTCTCTCTCTCTCTCTCTCTCTCTCTCTCTCTCTCTCTCTCTCTTTCTTCTCCACACACACACACACACACACACGAGGAGAGGAAGGAGAGCCAGGTATGCTCCTTCCCTCTCCTCACTCTCATGTTCCCTTCCCCTATTTCTCTCTCCCTCTCTCTCTCTCTCACACACACACATACACACACACACATAGTGTTTTTGAGAGAGAGAGAGAGAGAGAGAGAGAGAGAGAGAGAGAGAGAGAGTACAAACATAAACAAAAACGCACACACATACATAAACAAAGAATGCACACACACATTGAGAGAGGAAAAGAGAGAGAGAGCATGCATAAACAAAAAATGCACGCATTGAGAGAGGAAAAGAGAGAGAGAACATGCATAAACAAAAAACGCACACATTGAGAGAGGAAAAGAGAGAGAAAACATGCATACGATCCAAAAAAACGCACACACATTGAGAGAGAAAGAGAGAGAAACTAATTTAACGTCGTAGGAAACTAATTAAAATTAAAAGACCTAAAGATTTAGCCGACGAGAAGTTGAACTCAAGACTTATTATTCAAGAGGGAAATGGCATAACCAATCTATCATACTTGGCATGGGTGATAGAAAGGTTATACCATTTATCTCTTTTTATTGGCACACACATCCACACACGCGCACACACACAAGAAGAAGAGAGTTATAACGTCGTAGGAAACTATCCTAAAAGACGTTAAAGATTAGGTTAGATGTAGACTTACGTTAAATTAGATTTAGGTTTATTTAAGTTAAATTAGATTAGATTTAGGTTTATTTTTAATTAGATTTACGTTTATTTACGCTAGATTTAGATTTACGTTATATTATATTAGATTTAGGTCTCCATAGACTGCGATGCCTGCATGAAGCGGGTGAAGAAAGCCCTCAATGGAATATAGGGTATTGCTGCCTTCACTCATGGTGGGCTCCGTCAATCCAAAAGTACTGGTGAAATGTCTTCAGAAGATAGGGAAGAAGGTGGATCTTCAGGGCGGCAAGAGTCACTACATCCCCGACACAATGACCATCTAGACAACCTCTAGTCATTCAACAGCAACTTCAAAGTTAGTAACAAGAGCAAGAACGGTCTAAAGGGCCAATTGCTGTCGTCAGATGTGGATGGAGATGAGGCAGCGTCATCGCCGGAAGTTAACTCTCACATCTTTGGTGATGAGAATGCCAACTCTTGCCGAGTTATGTGAAAAATTATGTGTTAAATCAGTTTTAAGGTTCTTATAATCCCTGTTAGTTTAGTTCTTTGTTTTTAATATAACATAATTTACGTTAGATTTAGATTTATGTTATATTAGATTAGACTTAGGTTTATTTAGGTTTACCCACACACACACACACACACACACACACAAGAAGAAGAGAGTTTTAACGTCGTAGGAAACTATCCCAAAAGACGTTAAAGATTAGGTTAGATGTAGACTTACGTTAAATTAGATTTAGGTTTATTTTTAGTTAGATTTACGTTTATTTAGATTTACGCTTATTTACGTTAGATCGAGTCCACGCAAGAATTGCTTACGGTTTAGGGTTTAGAGTTAGACAAACAGTGAAAAGATCTACTGTGAAAAGATGTTAAGATGTTGTGAAGTGCTACAGCTAGAGAAGAGGCAAAGGGGTTTTGTCCACTACATGCAGTATCATGTAGATGTGGGTCTGTAGATTTCTTGTACCCACAAATATAGGTATTGACCAATAAAGACGAGATTATAACCCGGTGGTTCTGATCTCCGTGCACCTCTAGACCGAGGTGTGCGGGGATTGGACATGACTAGAGAATGTGAGGTAAAGAGAGAGAGAGAGAGAGAGAGAGAGAGATAAGACGAAGAATTCCAATAGAATATTAAATTTGTTGTCCAGGTTATAAGATTTTTATCCTCATTATGAGTAGTGACGAGGATGTGGGACCGTCCAACCGAAACACCTATCTCTCAACGAGGGTCTTATGTCCTTGTAATCAATGCAAGCATGCTGTGCGACGGACAAGACGTGTTTCTTTGCAGCAAGTTCGTGAATTTGGCGAGTTCGATCCATCTATTATAGATCGAGTTGTTGCCAATTATAACTCGTCGGACTCTGACGCTGGCCAACAAGCAGCAATCTTGCAACCCAATAGACGTGTTCGCAGGCGCTTTGGTCAAGCAGCATATGTGAGGCCACAAGATGTAGCCTCTGACAGCTCGGGGGATGATCATGCAGAGCACATTCCCAACGAGGCAATGTTTGAGCCCGAGATTAATGAAATGATCGAGACGATCATGGATTCAGAAAGGCTTATCTATGATGATATGAAAAGTGAAGCCGATACGCCATTGTATAATGGAGCACGTATGTCTACATTGAAAGCACTCCTGGTTCTTCTCAACATGCAGGCAAAGTTTGGATGGAGTGACACTAGCGTCACAACGCTTTTCAAGTGATCTATTACAATTAGTTTACTTTAATAAAACTCTAAATGTATAATGATCTGATAGATTTTTACACGACTGTATCGTATTTTTATGTTGTGTAGATTGCTTAAAGAGAACATACTACCAGCTGACAATGTGATGCCAGATTCCCGAGATGAAGCAAGAAAGATTTTGCGAAACTTGGGGATGGATTACAATTCTATCCACGCTTGTCCTAATGGCTGCATTCTTTTCAGAGGGGAATACATAGACATGGAGAAGTGTCCGAAATGTGATTCCGAAAGATATCGAGTAGATCTCCACGGGACAAAAATTCCACAAAAGGTTTTGCGACATTTTCCTCTGCTTCCTCGCATCAAGCATTTCTTCGAATGTAAGTCCATGGCCGCCCTAGCATCATGGCATGAGGAGAATAAATCTTCGGATGGTGTGCTACGAATTCCTGCAGATTGCGCAGCCTGGAAACATATAGATGGAACATGGTCGGATTTTGCCAGGGAAGCTCGAAGTTTGCGCTTAGGCCTGGCTATGGATGGCGTAAATCCATTTGGTCAAAGATCAACATCTTACAGTGTATGGCCCGTTGTCATCGTCAACTACAACATTCCCCCGTGGTTGACTACGAAGAAGGGGCACCTATGGCTAAGCTTGATTGTGCCAGGGCGATATAAAGTGGGGAATATGGATGTGTATCTTCGTCCACTATTGGAAGAGCTACAACAATTGTGGATTGGCATAGAGGTGGTGGATATGAGCCGACACACAGGACGACGGAATGCTTTGATCAAAGGCATTCTAATGTGGACCATGCATGACTATCCCGGGCTAACAGAATGCTCAGGTGATCTATTGACACTCCTCACTCAGACACTGTAAATCTTGTTTTTTCCCATAGTTGATCTATTATCATGTGTATACATGCAGGGCTTCAAACAAGTGGATACAGAGCATGTGTCACATGTGGACCTAGACTGAATGCACGTAGGGCACCCTCACTAAAGAAGCAAATCTACGAAGGTCATCAAGCGTATCTTCCAGAGAATCATGTGTTGCGCGACGGCTTTTTGGGAAGAGAGCCACCAATGATGTCTGCACAAGCATGGTTAGAGCAGAAGGAGATGTGTGATGACGGATTGCCTCCAGGGATGAAGAGACTATCTCTATGGTACGAGTTACCATACTGGCCCCGACTCATGATCAATCACTTGCTCGATCCAATGCACATATTCAAGAATGTGGGTAATCTACTATGGGACCATCTGACCGGCAAGAAAGATACTTTGGGAGCCAGAGTTGACCTTAGACATGTGGATCATATGGAGCAATTATATTGGCCACAAACAGCGTCTGATGGATCGATAAAACTCCCTAAAGCACCATGGATTTTCACAGGAGCCCAAGAACGCAAAGTAAAAGAGACCATTCGATCTTTGCGGACCCCCATTGGCGTAATGCACTCGCTCCAAACGTGTTTTACTAAAGAAGGAAAGCTTACCGGTTTGAAGTCACACGATTGGCATAAAATGTGTCAGGTACGTTCATAGTGGACTTTAATATCATTACATAAAATGTGGACTTTAATATCATTGTTGCACATACTTTACAGTTTATTTTACCGGTTGCCATTGAGGGATGTTTGTCTCTCGACATCCGTAACACAATCTACAAACTTGCAAAGTTGGTGCAATGGATCTCACAAAAGGAGATCAACGTAGACTCCATACCATTCGCCAAACTAAATGCTGCGGAGCTTGTGTGCATGTTTGAGAAACATTTTCCTACTACCATGCTAACCATTCAGGTGCATCTTCTTGTTCACATAGTTGATGAGGTGGAAATAGCTGGCACAGTTCATTCCAGATGGATGTTCTTCTTAGAACGTTTCATGAAAACGCTTAAGGGATGTGCGTCAAAAGGCACGTCCGGAGGGTAGCATGGCAGAAGGTTGGTTGGTATCAGAGTCCCTAGTGTACATTGGAGAGTGGCTAGACGGATTTGATAAAGCCCGGGACACGCTATGGCGAACCATAGATGATGAGCGCATATCTGGGATTGTCATGTGCAATCTCGGTGTTGAGAAGAAGATGACGGAAGATCTAGAGGCTAAAATCAACCGATTTTGCATGCTTCACAATCCAGTGATGCAAAAGTAGATTTCACAATATGAGGATGCAAAGCAAGAGCGACAAAGGGCACGAATCGAGTGGAGACGGGGAAGACGACCACCGATGCACTATCCGACGGTTCTGGAGAGCCTACCAACCTTCATGAGCTTAAGATGGTTGCACAACCAATTGAAAAGCGCACAACAATGCGGTGACGAAGTGACTGAGGAAGAGTGGGAGTACTCTCGGGGTTGCGCGACCAAGGTAAGTTTGCAATGTACGACATGCTAGTGACTTTATTTCTAAACATTTGAACGGCCACTCATGATCTTTGTTCGTTGTAGTATAAGTCATACACAGCAGCATGGTGTAAAGGTCGACATTTTAGGGTGGAACGAATCGACAAAAAGCGTTTTACTCAAGATTGTGGAATCATGGCAAAATTTGAACAGTCTAGTCGACGACGTTCCTCTGATGCAGATCCTGTGGTGGCGGAACTCACTTACTTCGGCACGCTGCAAGAGATTTTGAGGATCGATTACAGAGGATTTTTTGTCGACTTGTTCGACGTGCAATGGTTCAAGATAATCATGGAGGGTCGCAACGCTACTGTGCGTAGAGGAGAGTCTGGTTTTCTTGAGGTGGATTCTACTAAGAAATGGACTGGCCTAAGAGACACTTTCGTACTACCAGAGCATTGTGAACAAGTAAGTATGTAAATAGTTAACATCCCCCTTTTACAAGTTATGTGCTTGAAAGCTCTCATGTAAGTTATGTGGCTCTGGCAGGTAATATTTCATCCTACAAAGTCTACATCAAACTGGTGGTACGTCATAGAGGTAGCCCCTCGTAGTGCAAGGACGTATGAAGGCTACCATGTGCCAATCACAACGGCATCAATGGAGGAGATCAGAGAAGATGCTCAATCAGAAGCCGCTGCGGTGGTTCCAGACGAGCATCAAGATGCTACTACTCTATATGGGGTGCATGCAGAGGAGCTACAAAATGAAACAGAGGATATGTGTTTAAACGGAGAGCTCTATATAGATATAGGAAGTTATGCTGAGTTATGAGAGGATGAGAGAGAGATCTCTTAAAGCCACAAATATTGTATTTGAACAATTTTGCTCCGGGTTGTAAAAGCTCTGGCTCTTTAAGTACCTTCCATGGCGCTCACATCTTTTGATTGAAAATTCTGAGTTTTGGACTTGCCTCTTCTATCACTCAATTCATTGCGTCATTGTATTTATATGCGTCATTACGTCATTGTATTTAATGGTCTTTGCGTCATTGTCTACTCTATTCATTCAATATTAAGTTTAAATATTCGTGTGTTTAATGCAGGTATGGATGATGAGGAGTTTCTTTCTTCTTTGTCACCGCAGCAGAGACAGTGGTACGTGGAGCGTCATCGCTCTGGCGCATCATCGCGCGTTCCTACTCCATCCGCATCTCCCTCTATTTCAGAGCATTCGGCGCGCTCCGAAGCTTCGGCGTGGACGAGACGAGCTTCACACTCGTCTAGACACCGGCGCTCTAGTGGTGGCGGTGGCGGTTGTTGTGGGGATTCCGCCACCGATGCCTCCACACCGCCTTGTGCTCGACGAGGCTCTTTACCCTCCCCTTATTTGCCCGCCCCCACACCAGCCACAGCATCGCCATCTACGCCAGGTTTTGCACGGCTGACTGTTCCTAGCAGCTACACACCTCTACCTACTCCGCCAGGGGCCACCCCACTCGACACTCCTCGCTTCGAGGCCCAGACGCCGGTAGAGACACCTGACGTCCGTACCCCCATCGACACGCCGCTAGAGACCCCTGCCGGGACACCCAGGTTCACGCGTCACCGGCCAGAGGGCTTGCCTTACGCCGTCGACTTCAGCGGCGGCATCATCATGGATGATGACGGCAAGAAGGTGATCTCGCGCATGCGTGGTCTTTGCTCTCAGCTGTTTAGACACTACATACTAAACAAATAGAGTGAAGTACCAAGTGATTTAAAAAACAGAGTCATCAGCATACTTCATGATGAGTTTCCCGTTCCAACACGGGATCAGCGCTTCAATGAAGACCTGATGAAGATTCGAATGCGCGAATACTGCAAACACAAGCATTCCGAAGTGCAAAAAGCAATCAAGCATGGGTGGAACAGGCCAGATTGGCTGGCCAAAGAAGATTGGAAGAATGCGAAGAAAGCAGTACGCGAGAATCCCGACAAGTGGAAGCAACAAAAGGATGCAGCCAGAGCGCGAGTAGAGGCAGGGAGCTTGCACCACTTGGGGAGCGGTGGATGGGCATCATTTGAGGCCGATTTTGTAAGTGTTTTCGCATTGCTCTTTATGTTCGATAGTTTAGGGTTAATGAATTTTTTAATTCTAACATAATGAATTCTTTGTATGTTTTGACAGTGGTGGATGACAGGACGTGATCCCACACCGTACGAGCGCGAGTACGCAGGCAGGAAGGGCTTAAACGCCCTGATGGACATTCTCAGTTCTCGCGGCGGCATGGTTAGTATTAGGGTTTACTCTTTCCTATTTTTTGTATTGTTTTATAAATGTCGTTATATGTTTATACTTACTGAAAGTTGTCTTATTGTCTTTTTTTGCAGAATCCGATAGATACGCCGCTTGGACGCGATGAGACGTCTGACTAGACGACGTCAGTTTAGCCGTAGCTAGATAGCATTAGTTTAGGGTTTCTCATAGCTTATGTATCATGAGACGGATTTTATACATCTTTTTGAACCATGTATATTATTACATTTGTCACCGCAGTTCATTTTGCCAATCAATTCTTTATGCCTATGATGTTGTACAATTGTCATTATTACATTTGCCAATCAATTCATTTTGCCTATGATGTGTACAATTGTCAATTTTACGCTTGTCAATTTTGCAAACAATGCGTCTTGTGGGTGACTATTTTGGGTCTATTATCTACCCTTGCACTTTTTTTAAAAAGTGAATAAAGTACAATATGGTTGATGGGTGGCAGGGCATTCAATGCCCTGTCACCACAAAAAAAAATCTCTCGGGCGTCGCTATTTATGGCTCTGTAGCGTCGCTATAGACTTCTGTGTAAACGTCGCTATAACCGTCGCTATGAGCGTCTCTATATAGCGACGCTTATAGCGACGCAAATAGCGACGCTCTCGTAGCGACGCTATTAGCGACGGTTTTAGCGACGTCGGGGGTTATAAAAACCCAGTGTATTTCCGTCGCTAACAGCGTCACAAGAGCACACAACCTCTTGTAGTTCCCAAGAGGGCTTTGTAAGAGCAACCAATCAAATTTCAATCAACAATAGGACATAAAAGGGGAGGCATGGATAGCCCATATCTATGTACCTCAAAATAGTATATCATGCAACATATCTATGAAAATAGGTCGGCAATGTGATTCAAATGCACTATAGTCTCACAATTTTGAATTTGAAATACTAAAGTTATGGCCATTAAAAAATGCAAAAATTGGTGGGACCATGGCCACATAATCATTCTTGTTGGTGTAGAGAGTATATTCTAGAAGCATCTTTGACCCTAAAGGGTCCTTTTGGGGTTCATATTTTTTCTAATGTGATTTAAGAGCTATGGTCATACCTATAGGCTTTAGGTAAGAGGGTTACAATATATCATGACATGAGTGATGCATGTCCCAACCATAAAAGAGGGAAACAAGTTTAAACAGGTATAGGTAAAGAGAAGAAGAAGAGAAAACCCAAGAAACATTACAATGCATCCGATTTTCCTTTGGGAGAAGGGAAAGAAAATTATAGTTTAAGGGTTGATTTGGTGAGTAGAAAGGTTGATGTTACCTTTGGAAAACTCATGCAGATGTGTCATAAGTTAAAGAGGCAATGAAAGTATGTGGTCAACCTTATGAAGAAGGAGCATGCTAGGGGTTACTATGTGAGAGTCCTATCTTTGAATGATCTACTCGATGTATACCCTATGATGGATGCATGGCGTAAGAGGAAGTGCATTGGAGAGGCTTATCTGATGGAGGTGCATAGGTATACATTATTACTCATGCTTGTGTATCAAAGTTAGGACTCAACATGGTGAAGAATTCAGGTTTTTGTATAAAGCTTGGAAACCAATGAAGCGTGAAGTGTTTGGCACTTATAAAGGACTTGGAGGTGGATGTATTTCATGTTAAAGTGCTGGTCAATTTTCATGTTATGTCCACAAGTATTGGTGCATTCCCTCATCCTTGGAAGACCATGGTTATAGGCAACCAAAGCTATACAGGATTAGTATCATCACTCTCTACAATAGAAGGGCTGATAAGAAGAGGCTTTACATGGCTAGCAAGAAATATTTGGATTCCTATGTGGATGAGCAAGATGATGAACAATATTATTCAAGTGAAGAAGAAGACAATGGGGATGATGGCAGTGAGGTGGAAGACAACAATGATAGTGATGTAGATGTTTCTTTCTTGTTTCTTAAAGAAGAGCATGATGAGGAACAAATATTTCTTTGCCTTATGGAGGATGAGGATATCTCTAGTCCAAATGAGAAAATTGAAGGGCTTATGCAACCCAAGGTTCAACCTAATGTCAAGAAGGAGTTGATTCAAAGCATGTTGTCTCCAGATTTGACTAGTCATGAGAAGGGTGAGTATTTACACATGATATAACAATTTTCCAATTAGTTCATCACTTTCTCATGAGAAAATTAGAGTCTTAAAAGGAGAGAAAATCAATAATCCAATCAAGGAAGGAGCTCAGGCCATACGCCAAAAACTAAGGAGAATGGGACAGGTACAACCTAATTCTTTAAAGGAAGAGGTAAACAAACTTCTCAAAGCAGGTTTTATATGTCTTGTGAGTACTGCAGAATAGGTGAGTTATGTTGTTGTCACACCCAAGAAGGATGGAGCATGGATAATTTGTGTTGATTTTGAGCCTCTAAATGCATCCATGTAGAGAGATTTGTACCCTCTTCCTTTCATAGATGACATATTGGTTCTATTGTAGGGCATGAGAGGTATAGTGTACATTGTGATGGGTTCTCTTGATATTATCAGCTCATCTTGTCTCTAGAAGATTGAAAGAAGACACCTTTATCACACCATGGGGATGATTTTTTAATTGTGTGCTTCCTTTTGGTCTTATGAATGGTTGTGCTTGGTACCAAAAGTGCATCATTAAGTTGTTATTTCCTTTGAATCTTGGCAAGCTTGTGAAGGATCTTATTGATGAATTTCGTGTTTATAGCTCTAGAATGGATCATTGTTCAAAGCTTGGAATTGCATTGAAGAAATATAATGAAAGTGGAGTTCAAGTCAACCCAAAGAAATGTCATCTTGCCAAGCCAAGAGTGAAGTTTTTCGGGCACATGATCTCTGAGAATGGGATTGAAGTAGATCCAAGCAAAGTGAAGGTTTTGGTGCTCCTCCCATCACCTAAAGATACAAAGTAACTTGCTACTTTTATTCAAAAGGTGAAGTATAAGTCAAGTTTCATTCCTTGTCCTCTCAACTTATTTATCATCTACAACAAGTAGCAAGGTTGGATCCTCTACAATGGACAAATGAATCTGAAGAGGTTTTTATAGGCATCAAAGTGGTCCTTCGTTGTCTTCCTGCTATGCAAGATCCTAATTGGGATAAATAGTATATGTGAATCCATCAGTAGGTGAGGATGCTATTGGGGCTATGCTTCTTCAACGAGGTAACAACTCCCACTACATGACACTACAGGAGGTTCCTCACACTTGTGATGGCTGTCCCGACAAAAATACATGGGGATATTTTCCCCCCCGGCATCACTATAAGCATCACCAAAAACATCAAAGAGGACGTCGCTATAAGTGTCTCTATATATGTGGATGGGTTTCCTAACCTCACTCTTATCTTATTGCAGACATAGCGAGAACCACAAACATACTTCTCAATCCATGGGACGAACTAGTCCATAGAGGCTACAAGAGGGTGTCAATTTCTTGGAAACAACAGACAACTCGCATCTAACACAAGCTATACTCAAATGAACTAAGTCATGAAAAGCTAGTCACTAATCGGAAAACAAAACATGACCGTTACAGCATCAAACGACATCCAAATGTTACGAAACTTCTAGGACAAGTATATAATACCTAAGCACACATGCTTATGGTCTCAAACCTCACTTTTGATGAAGTGCAAAAAACACGATTATTAACAGCAGTGAGATTTTGACCTAGTCGTTTTTTTACTCTGAATGCATCTAAATGCTTAGCAATCATGCCCCAATACCCCGTTTATGCTTACTTTGTGATTTTCTAGCTTAAATTTTTACTTATGATGAAATTAGGCCGCAGGTTGGCGACGCCAAAAGCTAGAGCTTACCATGATATGTTTACGCGTCAATGTGTAGAGCTCTTACCTACGGTTGCAATGCAACAGACGGCACGGCAATGTGAAAACCGACAAGGGATTAGGAAGCATGAGAAGGAGAAAAGTGAGCGCCGTTAGCTCACGCTGTGTATTTCTTATCCAAAAACATTATAATAACTTACAAAAATTTCCTTTTATACCTTAGCCAAGGTTTCTTTGGTCAAAAACTAATGCTCTAACTAAGGATAAACTGTTACAATCTAGGACGCTTATAGCTCCGGCTCATCGATTACAATATCCACTTGGAAAATAGGAGTTACAATATTCCCAATTTATCAAAAGTTAAAGTGTTTTTACAATAAAGCTCCCAAAAATTGTTACATGGGTTAGCTTGCTGCTAATATTCCCCCCCTCCTCGACTGTGTCGTCCCTTGACACAGTTTCATGGACTAAAATAGTCTTCGGGTTGACGGCTGGCGAGGCAGTCTTTAAGTGCTTTTAGCGACTTTTGATATCTGATGCACCGTTCTTTCTTAGGGACTTGTAGAAACTGAATAGTCACTTTATTTTTTAAGTTTGATGGCAGAATAGCCAACAAACGTTGCTTCAGATTGCTGATCACTGGCCCAAAAATCTTTGTACGCCATGTGAAGAATCCTGTGTAAAAAGCCTCTTTGAATGCCAACATAGTCCTTGATGGCAAGAACATACATCTGGCATAGAAGCCATAGAGGACTTGTTCTGAAGCACTACAAGAGGTACTTCATATTAGTGATGCTCGTAGTGCGATGCTCAAAAGATAAAATCCACGGTGTCGCTATGAGCATCACTATTTTCTATGTTGCATAGCGACACCTATAGCGACGCTTATAGCGACGCTGACAGGGGTAAAAAATAAACCGAGAGCGCGAAAAACTCGGATCTCAAATCTGAGTTTCGACGCTCTAGCAAAACAGGTAAACCCGCTGTTAACCCTCACGGCTCACGGACACCCATCACCTACGATGGACGCGTATTATGTATTTGGTAGAGTCAGGTATCGGGCTTGTCGGACCAATAAGGAAAAGGTAGAGTGATCGCCGATGAGAGGCGCACTTTAACTTGGACATTCAAGGGATTAGTTGGCTAAGCATGGGCGCCCAAGTGTGAATGGGGTGAGCTCCTATAAAAGCCAACTAAACCTAATTTTTACTCATTCTCTCATTTGTGCAATTGAAGAGTGCTCTTGCTCCATCTCCATCTTCTTCTTCTTCACCTCCTTGTGTGTGTGTGTGTGAGAGAGAGAGAGGGAGAGTGTGTGTGCGATCGAGCATTACGAAGGCACGACGGCGGCGAAGCGGTTGAGCGCGGCACGACTGCAGCTTCTTCTTCATCGCGGCGAGGAATCCACCACGAAGGCGAGCGTAGAGCGGTGAGTGACACACCCTTTGTTCTCTTGAGCTTGCTAGTTTAGGCTTGTTGTGTGCTTGGAGCCGTTTGTGGCTCGCATACGGTGTATTGGCAAGTCCCTTGCTTCGACAGTGCAGCAAGGAGCGCACATTTTTGGCGCCGCTGCCGGGGATATGCCCTACACTAAGCTCGGTTAGCACTTTACACTTCCTTGTGGTGCAATTTCTATCATAGGAAAGGCAGGGAAGGAGTGTGTGGAGATTTCTGTTTTTTGCGTTTTCTGCATTTGCTGTCAAGTTTCAATTTCTGCTATTGTCTGCGTTTTTTCAATTCCTGCAATTTCTGCATTTTCAAGTTCGGCGTTTTCAATTTCTGCAATTTTCTGCATTTCTGCGTTTTTTTAATTTTCTGCAATTTCTGCATTTTCTGCAATTTTTGCGTTTTTTTCTGCAATTTCTGCAATTCTGCAATTTCCTGCAATTTCTGCATTTCTGCGTTTTTCAATTTTCTGCGTATCTACGTTTTTTCAATTTCTGCGTTTTCTGAAATTTTTGCATATCTGCGTTTTCAATTTCTGTATTTTCTGCACCAAAAAGAAAAAGGAAAAAAAATTTCCGAAAAAAAAAATTATTTTAAAAAAAAAATCGGAAATAAAAAACGCGAGTGAGCGGCACGGCGAAATTTTTCGAAAATAAAAAAACGTGACTCTTAAAACGGACGGGTTGGTTTGTATAAAAGATAGATCGGGATCGGGATCATTTTCCCAAGCCCAAGCCCAAGCCCAGGCCCAGGCCTCAGTAGATGATATATACTAGACTCACTCTTATATATATACCCTACTCCCTCAAGAGAGAATGAGAGCATGTGGGACAAGTCCTCCACTCTCCTCCTTTCTCTTCCCACTTGCACCCTTAGACTTTCTAGTTTGGGCCTAGTTCCCTACTGGAAATTGACAGTTTTAGGGATTCCGAGGGCATAGAGTGACCAAACGGAGGTCTGTAAAGCACGGCACGACCCTCTGACCGATACGCTCGTTTCGAGCTATCACACGGCCCATTCCACGACACGCTCTAAAAAATCTAGCAAAAAAACAAACAAAAAACACGCTAAAAACTAGTCACAAGGCCTCCTAGAGTAGCTTTTTGACACCTTAGGGTATCAAAAGCACATGCACTTACGCTCTGGGCGGGTGCTAGAACACGAGCATATTGAGAGTGCCTCTGTTCATACGGACACCCATTACCCATCCACGATAAGCTCTAGACCCTCAACGGGGACACAAGGTAGCACCACCCAAGACCCTAAAATAGCCGCTAGTGATTCCTCCTCCGACTCAGAAATCATGGAAGCATACCCTACCCAAAACACTGAGAGAGAAGGCCATGCACCTCCCGAAGCTCCACAGCCTAGTACTAGTATGTTTAGCCGTTTCATGGAAACATTAGGTAGAGCTACTCGCTCGGAACCTGATGCAAATGAAGCACACGAAGGGGGTGGGGAGGTGGAATCTCCTTTCACATCGCACGTGGACCCCACACCCCCAAAGAGTGTCCATGTGGATATCCTACCAACTTCTTACCAAGAAGGCCCTGTTGAGCTGCCTCCTTCAGAAGTTCCCTCTAGAGTACCGTTGGTGACAAGTAAAACCACGGGGAGCAACATTGCTTCTACCTCACAAGAAACCGTTAACACGTCGACTCTAGAAGGATTGTTCATTAATGATCATTGGACATACGACCTCCACACTGAGGTGTTGACGGATCTACACTCTGGCCACGCCTACCATGTAGGATGGATAGAGATTGTACAATCCACCTCTAGTGCCACGAGCATCGAAGATCAACAGAAAATGATCTGTAATGTTATCCATGGCATTATTCAATTAGAAAGGCAAAACCAAGGGATAAATATACTCTCAACTGGCCCCATGAGATTTCTGGATACGAGCAAGGCTCAACAGCCTACTCTATCACAAATGGAGACTCCTCTAATGAGCCCCATGGACCCATCTTACGTCATTTCACCTGGGGTCTCTATGCAATCTGAGCCTCCGAGCGAAAACTTTAGCTTCCCTAACTTGGCTCAACCCTCTATTAAGGAAAACCCAGTGCTCACTCCAGGGATAAGCCTGACAGAGAATGTACCGATGACATCTACGGTTAGCGCAGTGCCACTACCTAGTGTCGTAGTACCTAATATGGGGCCTCGACCATATGTGCCTCTAGCCCCTTATGCACACATGGCCCCCACACCTCCAATAGTACCACTTGCTTATGCTCCTCGAGTGCCGCTCCCTAGCTCTTATCCGAGTGGACCTATGCCCGGTTATGTTCCATATCCTGCATCATCCACACATATGCCAAGACCGGTACCCGTCCCTCTCCCACATATGATTCCAAGAGTACCTCCACCGGCCCTACCTCCTCACATAGGTGACTTGGCAGCGTTTGCTCAAACCATAGGTCGATCTATCGCGGAAAATATGTGTCACGCATCTGATAGAGAGCCTAGAAGTAAGGCAGTACAAATTGCCAAACTCACGCAAAAATTCAATGGGGACGAAGATGCTAGAAAACACATTGAAGTGTTTGAACAAGTATGTGATTCCTTAGGGGAACGCAACGAACTACATAAGTGCAATGCCTTAAGCTTGACATTAAGTGGGAAGGCTGGAGATTGGTATAGAACCCTAAGGGTGGACGAGAAAACAATCTACCCTACCCTTCGAAGGTTGTTTCTAAAGGAGTACATACGAGAAGGTGTGCTTTGGGGTGTAGCATCTCAGCTACAGAA
Organism: Adiantum capillus-veneris; assembly: GCF_014529385.1. Lineage (NCBI taxonomy): Eukaryota > Viridiplantae > Streptophyta > Polypodiopsida > Polypodiales > Pteridaceae > Adiantum > Adiantum capillus-veneris. Next base: position 94,603,422 of record NC_140955.1, read on the forward strand.
GGCCGAACGTAAGGAAGGAGAGTCAGTAAGGGACTTCATTAGTCGTCTAAAGCACTTAAACTCTCGTTGCCCTGTAAATGAGCGCTTCAACAATAACCAACTGCTTGATCGATTCATTCGAGGGTTGAGGAATGAAGGAATCTATAATGGACTAGTGATTAGAGGTATCACAACCTGGGAAGATGTCACTGCCAATGCAATCCAACTAGAGGACAACTTGATGATAGCAGGCATGAGGGTGTCTACTGACACGAGATCCACTAGCTCACAAGCCATTGAGTATGAACCCATGACTGCAAAGCCCATTGCCAATGAGCCAAAGGTATTTGAGACATTCTTGACAGACCTCACCAAGGCAATCCAAGAGTCTCTTAAGGATAATCGACCCCCTCAAAATAGTCACATGTATCCAAGAAGGGAGCAACAATGGTGTTCCATTTGCTTAGGTCCACATAGCACTAGTGAGTGCCCTACGTTTAGAGTAAAATTTAATGGAACTTGCAACGCATGTGGTAGGTATGGTCACCAAGCTAAGGATTGTTTAATGATCAAACGTATGATGGCAAATAGACCACCTGTAGCCTGGACGGATGCACCTCGAGCTCCTGTATTGATGCCTACTCCACCTGTTGAGCAACTACCGCAACACATGGTCCCTAGATCTCAAAATGTTGTACAAGCTACACCGTTACCACCTCCTGTGCTAGGACCGCAGCCCCCGCATCCAAGAGTCGCCCCTATGAACCAAGTGGGTTGCGAGCCATCAAATGCTTATGCAGATGGCTGTGAGGAGGAAATAGACACTAGTATTGCCTACGGACTTGATACATTGGAAGAGTGTCCTATATACTACATGGAAGATTGTTGGGGACAAGTCAAGCCGGTTTATCAAGCTGCTGCTCTCGCATCCAGAGGTCAAAATATCAACACCCAGGCTAGGAGGCCACCTCTTCAATGCTACGAGTGTGGTGGACCACATCGAGTAGCGGAGTGCCCTATTAGGCTGCAAAAGAATGCTGCACAGATGCAAATGAATCAAGGGAGCACGTCTGCAATGCCAATACTCACATGTAATCGTTGTGGCATAGATCACTTGATTGCCCAATGCCCCTATAACCCAAATGCGCCTAAAATCACACCCCTGAATTTGGTCGAAATTGCTAGTGTGACATCGCCAATACCACCCGTCGCACCCGCTTATGCGATTACACGGTCCATGCTTCAAGGGCCAGGCCATATCCTCGAAGAGAGAGATACCGCGTCAGTTATCCAAGCAAAGAAAAAGAAGACACGAAGGAAGAAGTCGCAGAATACGGAAAATTCAAAGCCAAGTTGCAAAACAAACATAGGAACAGGAGATGACCCCGTGTATATGAATGACCTCGAGGATGATTCAGATTCAGTCGAGACAATGGAGACTAGAACCAATACCACAAAGGGAAAGACCGACAAAGAAAACCGTAACATGGAACCAAATGAAAACCGAATAAGAGAAAACCATAAAGAGCCTCTGAAAACACCACAAGTGTTTCCAAATCCAATCCAAGACCCCCAAGATAAATCGCAGGGGCAAAAAGGGAAAAATCGTAAAAAGAAGATTGGGACGTACCCAAACCCTGTAGACGAGATTAAGCAGGTGAAACATCTAAGAGGTTTAGTGGAGGAGACTCAAAGGAAACTAGAACCAGAACCCATGCATATCAAAATTCATGACACAGTGTTTCCCACGCAAGTTCATCCACCCCACATGAACCATAGACCGTTAGCCATATCTAGTATCATCCAAGAAGGGAGTGAGGACGGGACATCAGAAAGTGAGCATACACCTTTCTTGTTGGAAAGGATGTTTAACGAAGGAATACCTGATCCCATTGAGGAATATGAGATTCCATCCTCACCAGTTCCTAGTCAAGGACCTACACCCTGCAAAACGCCAATGAATGTTGCCAAACTAGTGGACTTCATGTCTTCTGAGGTCCGAACCACGATCATAGCAAAGCTGTATGGAGATCCTGAGTTATTCCTTGCACTTCGAGCATTCCTTAACGGAGAGCTACGAACGGGATTACCGCAGTTTGCGCAACCAAATAGGCCTGACTCGATTATGATTGATGAGGAAAATCATGTGCAATCACTTGACTTAGATGGACACGAGTCTGTGATCGAGGTACCCATTAACGAATTAGGGCAGTATTTTGAAGGCGACGAGTCTAATGCGACCCTACCCATCACTACCAAGGGATTAACTATAAAGGGAATTCTTGATGGTGGTGCGGGAGTTAGCATCGTTACAAAAGATTGTTGGGAATCCATGGGAAAACCCCGCCTCAGTGTTACTAACATTGTGGTAAAGATGGCAAATGGTACCATAGCCAAACCTATGGGGATGCTCAAGGATCTTAAGATCAAAGTTCTAGGACACAAGGTACGACATACGTTCATTGTAATGGATTTCTCTAAACACCTTATGTCATATGAAATGATTTTAGGACGACCATTCATGAGGGAAGCACAAATGGTTCACATTGGTCTAAAAATCATGTCTATTTGCAATTCCAAGACTCTGTCCTTAGAGTGGATTTGGTGACTGGTAAGGTACACCCCTTAGGGAGTAAAACCATTATTGATCATCGCTCTGACACCACAGTTCACTCGGCCCCACTACAATATTGTTACACTTGTAAGAAGGATACAGACATTGGCCAAGATTCTCCTTATATGGATATCTTACCTGGGATGACTGAGTCGGACAATGTGGATTGGGTCCACCTAGAATCAACCATAGACACTTGGGGAAATAGGGGGACGACCTGGGTAACACCTGAGGGGGATGAAATGCCTATACCCTTAAATATGCTACAAGCAATGCATATCGCTTCCGACAAGACTCATCCTAATGTAACGAAGAAAACATACAAGTGGGTCCCTAAAGCTTCTTTAGTGACCATAAAACAGAAGCCTTGTAAGAAAGGTACCACTCGCTCCAAGAAAAGTAAGAAAATGTTGCGATGGATCCCTAAACGACTATTGGAAGCCCAAGGCTACTATCAAGGAAATGATCAAATCTGGGTACCCAAACGTAGATTGTGCTCTTACCTGTCACCTGGCCCATGTAAACCCAATCCTGTGGCTCCAAAACAAATTGAAAATCGCGGAAAGGAAAAAATCATGGAATGTTACACACCCGTTCTAGAGCTAGTTTGGGTACCAAAGAAAGAACGATTTGTTCCACCTAGCTCAGGAAGGGGGGAGTCCCATGAAGATTCTAGCTCATCATGTAATACATCCATAGAGGTAAAAGCTTCTACACAACCTCCATCTATAGTAGTGGACCTCCATGAAGCTACAAAAGAATCCACACCTCCCGGTGTTCAAGAATCACCTAATGAACCACTTCAAGTTCGATCCTGGGAGAGTACCTTACCACCGTTGCAACTTGACAAGGCACCTAGGGTAGTAGAAAACTACTGGCAAAAATCCTCACCTATTACCAACTGGAACAATTGGTTTCAAAGGGTGACAAGCTCATTTCAAACGGTATGATCTACCCAAGGAAGGGGGGAGTGTTTGCTGACAGTCATCATTCATTTGTTTCCCTCTCAACCTTTTTCCCTGACCTCTCAATTCCAATCTTAGGGAATGTACATATAAAGCTTTATACTCACAAAAAAAAAAAAGAGAGCAAGAGCAATTAGCAAACGAGTATGCACATTAAAGTCAAAACATTGACTCAGACCTACACATGTCACATCTGGTACAGTGAAACAGAAACCTATGCCATAAAACACCTTTGATCCTCATCACTTGAGTGATGGAGGGTAGGTAAGATTAGTACGATAGGAGTGTTTCTGTTTTAGAGTTGAGTGATTAGCAAAGTTCTCTTTTCCCACTAATGTGCCTCCTGGAGGTATTCCTTTTGTTTCCTAGTGTGTACAAGAGCGTGTTGCTATTGATAGGATTTGGACCTTCATGGAACCTTCAAATCAAGCGCGACCATCAACACAAACAGGTGTTTCTTGTCCATTCGCATTGCCCTTATCTTTTTGCATCCATGTTTGTCTGCTTTGATTGTGATTGGTAGCATAATATTCAGCGCATTGGCTTAGTATCAAACATTTAATTCAATGTAATGTTTTGTCATAATCACTTGTCTAGGTTTAAAAATCAAGCAGTCCGACTAAGCTAGTTTGACCAAGCTAGGTGTTAGAGATCTTATCTTAATACCATGGGGAATGCCTTCCTAATAAGCAATGGTTACTTAGGTTCTTAATCCGATTTAGGCAGCATTGTATGAAATGTACTAGGGCTTTCTAGTGGGCTTAACCCTATTGACCTTTAGCTTAAGTATTATAAAGGGAGTTTACTAATGTGATGAGCCTGGGGAGGGTAACAGTGTTATATGGCCCCCCAAAGTTACAAAATTAAAATGCTGAAAATGAACAAACAAAAAATCAAAGTGCCACAATGTAAAATTTTAAGCTGGAAGAGAAATCTCAGCTTGATTTGGTACTTCACTCACATGTATCGCCTATGGTACTAGAGCCCTAGAGGTTCCCAGCGTGGGCGCTTTTCCTTGAAAAGCAAAAAACCCAAGGCATACAAAATAAGCACACACATCATAATTGAATCACTGTGAAAAGACCTTGGGGGGTCAAAGAAAAAGTAATCAGCCAGGCGATGATTTCATGAGAAATTCCTTTTATGGTAGCTTAACTACAAGGTTTTCTAGATATAGCCTCTAGTCAGCCCTCGAACATGAATACTTGGCTCTCGCGATTAAACAACTTAATTGACCACAGAAAATTAAGAAGCTTACCCATGGTATTCATATTCGATCTCTAGTACTTTTCGACCGTCAAATTAGTGACCCCAGACTTGTTTAATTTTCTACCTTTACATCTGTTTATGCATTTGATTACATTGCAATTTAATGTTCATAGCTAACAAATTGTTTGAAATTCTTTTACCAATCAATTTGTCTACCTAAAACTGCATATGCTTTTTAAGAGAATGCAATTACTGTGCCAATGTTGTTTGATTTTGCAGTGGCTGAAGAAGGCTAAGGACATTCATCTCAAATGCTCTTCCACCTCGACGAACCAGCTTCAACTCAATAGCTTCCGAGGACGGAATCTACATCAGGAAGGGGGGCATGTTAACCCTCACGGCTCACGGACACCCATCACCTACGATGGACGCGTATTATGTATTTGGTAGAGTCAGGTATCGGGCTTGTCGGACCAATAGGAAAAGGTAGAGTGATCGCCGATGAGAGGCGCACTTTAACTTGGACATTCAAGGGATTAGTTGGCTAAGCATGGGCGCCCAAGTGTGAATGGGGTGAGCTCCTATAAAAGCCAACTAAATCTAATTTTTACTCATTCTCTCATTTGTGCAATTGAAGAGTGCTCTTGCTCCATCTCCATCTTCTTCTTCTTCACCTCCTTGTGTGTGTGTGTGTGTGTGAGAGAGAGAGGGAGAGTGTGTGTGCGATCGAGCATTACGAAGGCACGACGGCGGCGAAGCGGTTGAGCACGGCACGACTGCAGCTTCTTCTTCATCGCGGCGAGGAATCCACCACGAAGGCGAGCGTAGAGCGGTGAGTGACACACCCTTTGTTCTCTTGAGCTTGCTAGTTTAGGCTTGTTGTGTGCTTGGAGCCGTTTGTGGCTCGCATACGGTGTATTGGCAAGTCCCTTGCTTCGATAGTGCAGCAAGGAGCGCACACCCGCACCTCTCTCTCTCTCTCTCTCTCTCTCTCTCTCTCTCTCTCTCCCCCCCCCCCCCCCCCCCCCCCCCACACACACACACACACACATGAGGAGAAGAAGGAGAGCCAAGTATGCTCCTTCCCTCTCCTCCCTCTCATGTTCCCTTCCCCTCTTTCTCTCTCTCCCTCTCAATCTCTCTCTCTCTCTCTCTCTCTCTCTCTCTCTCTCTCTCACGCACACACACACACACACACACACACACACATTGTGTCTTTTAGAGAGAGAGAGAGAGAGAGAGAGAGAGAATGTACACACATGCATAAACAAAACACATACATACACATTGAATGTACAAAAAATTACACACATATGCATAAACAAAGAATGCATACACACACATTGAGAGAAGAAGAGAGAGAGAGAGAGAGAGAGAGAGAGAGAGAGAGAGAGAAAGTAAAGAGAGAGAATATATGAGAGAGAGGGGGGGAGGAGACGAAAAGAGAGAGGTAAGGGGAGAAAACAAACAGAGAGAGAGAGAGAGAGAGAGATAAAAAAAAGTAAAGAAAATATGAATTAATGAGATGTTATATTAAGATCTAGGATTAGGTTAGATTTGAAATTACATTTAAGATTAGGTTAGATTATATTTAACTTATATTTAAAATCTATGCTAAAATTAAAATTAGGCAAGACTTAAGATTAGGTTAGGTTACATTTAAGTTAGATTACATTTAGGTTTAGGTTAGATTTAACATTAGATTAGATTATAACTCGAGTTGTTGCCAATTATAACTCGTCGGACTCTGACACTGGCCAAAAGGCAGCAATCTTGCAACCCAATAGACATATTCGCATACGTTATGTTTGTTGGTGATGTAGTGGATGAGGTCCTGGGACATTGAGGCGCGAGAAGATAATTTGGGGGCTGTACAGGATTCGGAGAGAACGGGGCCGTCCTGTAGGCTGATGCTAGAGCAGGAGTGAGATTAAGATTGCTCTTAGATTTAATGAATGTAGATTTAATGAATCTTAGATTTAATGAATGTAGATTTCTTGTACCCACAAATATAGGCATTGACCAATAAAGACGAGATTATAACCCGGTGGTTTTGATCTCCATGCACCTCCAGACCGAGGTGTGCGGGGATCGGACATGACTAGAGAACATGAGGTAGTTTACAGTGTGAACAAAGAGAGAGAGAGAGAGAGAGAGAGAGAGAGAGAGAGAGGATGCCAATAGAAGATTAAATTTATGTCCAGGTTATAAGGTTTTTACATTCATTATGAGTAGTGACAACGATGTGGGGTCGTCCAACCGAAACACCTATCTCTCGATATGGATTTTATGTCCTTGTAGTCAATGCAAACATGTTGTGCGATGGAGAAGACGCGTTTCTTTGCAGCACGTTCGTGAATTTGGCAAGTTTGATCCATCTATTTTAGATCGATTTGTTGCCATTTATAACTCGTGGGACTCTGACGCTAGCCAACAGGCAGCAATCTTGCAACCCAATAAACGTGTTCGGTCGCAGGCGCTTTGGTCAAGCAGCATACGTGAGGCCACAAGATGTAGCCTCTGACAGCTCGAAGGATGATCACGCGGTCCACATTCCCAACGAGGCTATGTTTGAGCCCGAGATCGATGAAATGATCGAGACGATCATGGATTTAAAAAGGCTTATATATGATGATATGAAAAGTGAAGCCGATATGCCATTGTATGAAGGATCATGTGTGTCTAGATTGAAGTTGCTCCTGGTTCTTCTCAACATGCAGGAAAAGTTTGGATGGAGTGACACTAGTGTCTTAGTGCCTTTTAGGTGATCTATTACAATGTGTTTACTTCAATAAAAAAACTCTAGATGTATAATAATCTGATAGATTACTTATACAAGTGTATCGTATTTTTTTCGCTGTGTAGATTGCTCAAGAGCACATACAGCCAGCTGATAATGTGATGCCAGATTCTAGAGAGGAAGCAAGAAAGATTTTGCAAAACTTGGGGATGGTTGATTCACGCTTGTCGTAACGACTGCATTTTTTTCAAAGGGGAATACATAGACATGGAGAAGTGTCCGAAATGTCATTTCGAGAGATATCGAGTAGATCTCCACGGACAAAAAATTCCACAAAAGGTGTTGCGACATTTTCATGTGCTTCCTTGCATCAAGCATTTCTTCGAATGTAAGTCCATGGCCTCCCTAGCATCATGGCACGAGGAGAATACATCTTCGGATGGTGTGCTATGGATTCTTGCAGATTGCGCAGCCTGGAAACATATAGATGATACATGGCCGGATTTTTCCAAGGAAGCTCAAAATTTGCACATAGGCATCGCAATGGAAGGTGCAAATCCATTTGGTCAGAGGTCAACATCTTACAGTGTATGGCCTATTGTCATTGTCAACTACAACATTCCCCCGTGGTTGAATACCAAGAAGGGCACCTGTTTCTAAGCTTGATTGTGCCGGGGCAGTATAAAGTGAAGAATATGGATGTGTATCTTCGTCCACTATTGGAAGAGCTACATAAATTGTGGATTGGCATAGACGTGGTAAATATGAGCCGACACACAAATTGATGGAATGCTTTGATCAGAGGCATTCTAATGTGGACCATGCATGACTATCCCGGACTAACAAAATGCTCAGGTGATTTATACTCAAACTCAAACACTATAAATCTTCGTTTTTCTAAAGCTTACCTATTGCCATGTGTATACATGTAGGGCTTCAAACAATCGGATACAGAGCATGTGTCACATGTGGACCTAGAATTAATGCACGTCGGGTGCCCTCACTAAATGAGCAAACTTACAAAGTGCATCAAGCGTATCTTCCAGAGAATCATGAGTTACGCAACGGTTTTTTGGGAAGAGAGCCAGCGAGGATGTCTGCACAAGCATGATTAGAGCAGAAGGAGATGTGTGATGACGGTTTTTTTCCCAGGGATGGAGAGACTCTCTCTATGGTACGAGTTACCATATTGGCCCAGACTTATGATCAATCACTTGCTCGATCCAATGCACATATTCAAGGATGTGGGTAATCTGTTGTGGGACCATCTGACCAGCAAGAAAGATACTTTGGGAACCATAGCTGACCTTAGAAATGTGGATCATATGGAGCAATATTGGCCGCAGACATCATTTGATGGATTGATAAAACTCCCTAAAGCACCATGGATTTTGGCAGGAGCCCAAGAACGCAAAGTAAAAGAGACCATTCGATCTGTGCGGACCCCCACTGGCGTAATGCACTTGCTCCGAATGTGTTTCACTAAAGAAGGGAAGCTTACTGGTTTGAAGTCACACGACTGGCATAAAATGTGTCAAGTATGTCTGAAGTGGAATATATCATATTGGGAATTGTGTAACAAATTTGTGTGTGGACTTTAATATCATTGCTAGACGTGTTTTGCAGTTTATTTTACTAGTGGCCATTGAGGGATGTTTGTCTCCTATTGTCCGTAACACAATCTACAAACTTGCAAAGTTGGTGCAATGGATCTCACAAAAGGAGATCAATGTAGACTCCATATTTGCCAAACTAAACGCTGTGAAGGTTGTATGCATGTTTGAGAAACATTTTCCTATTAGCATGCTAACCATTCAGGTGCATCTTCTTGTTCACTCAGTTGATGAGGTGGAAAAAGCTGGCACAGTACATTCCAAATGGATGTTCTTTTTAGAATGTTTCATGAAAACGCTCAAGGGATATGTGCGTTAGAAGGTACGTCCGGAGGGTAGCATGGCAGAAGGTTGGCTGGTATCAGAGTCCCTAGTTTACATTGGAGAGTAGCTAGAGGGATTACATAAAGCTCAAGACACACTATGGCGAACCATAGATGATGAGCGCATATCTGGGATTGTCATGTGCAATCTCGGTGTTGAGAAGAAAATGACGGAAGATCTAGAGGCTAAAATCAATCGATTTTGCATGCTTCACAATCTAGTGATGCAAAAGTGGATTTCACAATACGAGAATGCAAAGCAAGAGCGACAAAGGACACGAATCGAGTGGAGACGGGGAAGACGACCACCAATGCATTTCTCGGCGGGTCTGGAGAGCCTACCAACATTCATGAGCTTAAGATGGTTGCACAACCAATTGAAAAGCGCACAACTATGCGATGAAGAAGTGACTGAGGAGGAGTGGGAGTACTATGGGGGTTGCACGATCAAGGTAAGTTTGCAATGTATGACTCGCGACTTTCTAGATGTTTGAAGGCCACTCATAATCTTTGTTGGTTGTATTATAAGTCATACACAGTAGCATGGTGTAAAGGTCGACATTTTAGGGTGGAATGGATCGACAAAAAGCGTTTTATACAAGATTGTGGAATCATGGCAAAATGTGAACAGTCTAGTCGACGACGGTCCTTTGATGCAGATCCTGTGGTGGCGGAACTCACTTGCTTTGGCACGCTACAAGAGATTTTGAGGATCGATTATAGAGGATTTTTTGTGGCTTGTTCTTGTTCAACGTGCAATGGTTCAAGATAAATATGGAGGGTTGCAATGCTACTGTGCACAGAGGAGAGTCTGGTTTCCTTGAGGTGGATTCAAATAGAAAATGGACCGACCTAAGAGACATTTTCGTACTACCCGAGCATTCTGAACAAGTAAGTCTGTAAATATTTAACATCCAATTTTAAAAGTTATGTGCCTGGAAGCACTCATGTAAGTTATGTGGCTCTGGAAGGGTGATATTTCATCCTACAAAGTCTGCATCAAACTAGTGGTACGTCATAGAAGTAGCCCCTCATAGTGCACGGATGTATGAGGGCTACCATGTGCCAATCACACAACGGCATCAATGGAGGAAATTGGCAAGGATGCTCAGTCAGAAGCCATTGAGGTGGTGCCAGACGAGAATCAAGTTGCTACTCTCTATAAGGTGCATGCAGAGGATCCGTCAAAATAATCAATATCTAATTCTCCTAAATGATTTTCTGATGTTAAACTGATCATTTAATATGGGGAAGTGCCAGGGGAGAAAAAGCTACAATATTGGTTAAGTTAGTAGACGGGCCACAATAGGGATCCAAAGGAGGAATAGTAGGGATCCAAACGGGGGGCCATCTGTAAAAGAGCTTTGTGCAACAATGGGCTTAAAAGACCTTAAGGTTCAGCCCATTAAGACTTCCAAAATTCAAAGGTTGTGTCCAAAGGTCAACTTTAGGGAAAATTGGATGCTTTGTGTGTGTCCCAAAAGTCTTTGTCAAGCCCTACATAAGATGGGGCGAGCCCAAGAAGTAGGGGATGAGAGAGAAACTCGTACACGCACATACAAGCTCCCTTTGTACACAAGGGGAAAGAGGGACACATGTCAGCTCCCTAGCCCAGATGCCCACAAGGTGTACTCAAATTCTATTGGATGGCCTTGGAGGTGGACCAATGAGAATTAGGCTAGAGTAAATCTAGTTTAATTAATTTAAAAACACTTAATAAAAGAACCAATAAGAATTAAGCTCTCTAGAAGACTATTGGACAATCTCCCAAGGGGACCAATGAGCATTGAGCAGCCCAATGGCTTGGCTGATTCCAAGGGGATCCAATGAGAGTTTAGTTGAATTAAATAATTACCTAAAGCTCTCACAAAAGGGAAAAGGGGGACACATGTCATAAGGCTATCACTTATGCTGCTTAATTACCATCAGCTAAGCCTGGGGAGGTCCAATAGGATGCTAGCAAGAGCAAATAGCAAGAGGGGTCGACCAAGAGAGAGAGAGAGAGGGGGCTGATTTTTCAAAGGCATTATCACCTACACACTCACACTAGATCATGTGTGAAGTAAAGAAGACTCTCTCTCCTTCTCAAGGTTTAATGGAAAGCTTATCACCTACTCCCAGCTTGTGAGAAGGGAGGCCTACACCAATAACTCTTGGCTTTGGGATGCAAATCCAACCAAGAGCCAAGCTTCAATGCATGCTAATTACTAAGCTAAGCTATGCTAATATGAGTGATTATGTGAGGAGATGTACATCTTTCTCGTAAGAATACTCCTTCTTCCTCTCAATCTACTCTCATACCCCGCTAGCTCTCACAATCTTCGAAGGTGTGTGAGGTCTTGGGTGTGAGAATTGATGTTGTGTTTGATATGTGTTCTGCGTAGTGCATGAAGTTTCCATCTTCATTGCACTAGCTAATATTGAAGAAACACAAGAAACTGTATTGTAAAATGTCTCTCTTGATGGGAGAAACCATAATACAAAGCCTTTTGGAGGGGGGACTGGCTCCATGCAAATCCAGTCCTCAATTGTTGTCAATTGCTTAATTTCTCTCTCTTTTGAAGTATTTTTCATGCTATCTAACTAGGTGTTATTCTTTTTGTTGCTTTCTCCACCGAAGAACTCTTGTTATTATCATTAGGAATCTATTCTAATGAAATGCTCACTATGTTCATGCTATTTTACTCAACACACAAGTTACTAGGCCATTAAATGTTACATTGGTATCAGAGCTCAAGGTTTCTCTTTTCTTGCTCAAGAAGGGAGGTCCTCAAGCTAGCTATAAATGGTTGGTACTAGTAATTGCATGTTGAGTAAGTAGAATAGGGATTTTTCAGCCTTGCAGTGCGCTTGCCTTTGTGCAGTTAACGGGGCATCACCGTCGAGAGCTATGGTCTTAATAGTGGAGTCCTACGGGGCTTGCCTACGGCTAACCACTATTGAGCTATTAGAAGCTTGTCAGGAGCCGGTGTTGTTTTGGTGTTGAACGACCCTCTATTCTATTCCTTGCAATTAATGGTATTCGAGCCACGGGTATAGTAGCTTGAGTGCTTGAGTCTTACCAAATGGCGAGCAAACATTTTCGAGCAAGGAAAAAAACGAGTGACTTTCTCTCAAACATAGAGCTCTGTGTGTGTGTGTGTTTCTCTCTCTCTCTCTCTCTCTCTCTCTCTCTCTCTCTCTCTCTCTCCTCTCTCTCTCTCTCTCTCACTCTCACACACACACATACACACACACACACACAGTACAATTGGATAAGAGGGCCTATTGCAATGGTTGTGTCTCTAGCCATCAACTAAGTTGATGCTTGCAATGGTTGTGTCTCTAGCCATTAACTAAGTTGACATTGTGGGTACAAATAAAGTCTTAGTAAGCAAGTACATTAGAATAGCAACAAGACATCTATCATCATTCAAATGATGTGAATGAAACATTGTGGGTCGTGTCACATATGTCTGCTCCTTGGACATGCCCAATTTTATGTTTGTGTACAACTTGTGGCAAGAAGCTACAATGCAAGAGATGTTTGTTGTTCAGGGCAACCTCCTCGAGAAGAAAAAGAAATTCCTTTTATTAGAGGCAAGAATGACACTTAAATGTCTTGAACTTTAGATCACAAGGAAGCATCATGAACACTTTATAGTCAGATGAGACCTTCATTTTCTTTGGCTCATTGTCTATGTGTGTTAGCTAGGGTATTCAACTTGCCTTGTAAGAGTACCCACATGTGACAAGAAATTTATTTGGTACATAATGGAAGTGGTTGTAGCCATCTAAACCGTGCGAATGGCTACATGCAAGTTTCTAATGGAAATCTTTATGTATGAGTTTCTATAGGTAGCTAGAGGGGTTGTTTCATTGGCCTTCTATGAGCGCCACATGTAACAAAGAAAATTATTTGGTGCATAATGGAATTGCCTATAGCCATCCGCGCCGGCGTGGAATGGAAATCTTACCCGTCACTCCTGCAAACATTGGCACGATCGTTCAAAAAATGAAGGGAAAATCACCAAAATATCCCTCTAATTTGTGGAAAGTCCCAAAATACACCTCAAATTTCAAAAATTCCCAAAATACCCTTATATCTATTTTAGTTGGATAGTTCACAATTTCCTAATCTTTATTCTTTTTTGACAATGGAGATCCTTTTTAGTGCTTAGCATGTAAATTTGTCACAAATTACCTCCCAAAAAAAGACAATTATGTCTAAACATAATGAAGCAATTCATCTCCAAAACCTACATAACTAGCTCAAATTCTAGTTTAAGTATCTTGTATTGATAGACAATCAATCTTCTTATGAAAAGCTACAATTTTTTTAATCTTAGGACAAATTTACTCTCACAACTAGGGGTATTTTGGGAATTTTGGAAAATTTGAAAGGCATTTTGGGAATTTATGACAAAGTAGGGGGTACCCAGTTGGGGAAAATCGGAAAAACGATAGAATCATGCGAGATCCATTTCGAAGCTGAATGGGAGGTGTCAAAGTTTGCAGACAAACGTCTGAGCGAGGGGGGAGAGGCGAGGCGAATTTGGCTGCTCATGCTCCAGCCACATGCTGCAGCTGCTTTGTATCCTGTCGTGCAAGGAACTGGCAGCTATGGGGGCACAGGAGGTTCAGGCTATTTTTTATATGCAGGGAATTGTGCTCAACATCGCAACACCTATTGCATGCTGTGTTGGCTACGAGAACATTGTGAGGTCGTACCATAATTATGTCGCGCGTTCGAACTCCTCATCTGCCTTTTACTCTCTTGAGAGAGATCTCAACTCAGAATTGGAATCTGATGAGTATCTGATGAATATAATATCAACGGAGCCACTATGTACCATTGTGGCATGTGGAGTTTTTTTAATTTGAAAGGTAGTAGGTGGTTCATTTTTTTTTTAAAATATGCATAATATTTTACAGATTTCCTCTTTCTAGTCGTAGCGACTCTCTCTCTCTCTCTCTCTCTCTCTCTCTCTCTCTCTCTCTCTCTCTCTCTCTCTCTCTCTCTCTCTCTCTCTCTCTCTCTCTCTCTCTCTCTCTCTCTCTCGCATGCATATTCTCCCTCCTTGCTTCAATTCTATATGTGCGTGCACAGCGAAAACACTGTCTATAGGCAAGGTGTCTTGGAAGCAGAGTGGGGAAGAAATTGTGCGCCAAGAGGAAAGGAGGGGAAGGGAGGTAGGGGAGGAGGGATAAAGCGGAGGAAGAAGGGAGGCGGGCTCATATCCAGCAGAGGAGGGGGGGGGGGTTGTAAAACACAAAGAAAACCCATCTAGTGAATTTTTTAAAAGACGAGCGATTATTAGTAGCTATGTATTAGGAATTTCCACAAATTAAAGGGGTATTTTGGTAATTATCCCAAAAATGAGCTACCTGTAGCCATCCACGCCGGCGTGGATGGCTACAGGTAGTTTCACGTCACTATTTTTTCTTGTCTAATGACATGCTACAGCGCGCAAAGAGAGAGAGAGAGAGAGAGAGAGAGAGAGAGAGAGAGAGAAAGATATCAATAGTGAAGAAGGTGATGCTGGAGAGTGAGGAGGGCTTCGAGTTCGTAATGGAGCCGGAAGCAGCAGCCTTACTGTTGTGTTCCCTCCTACAACAAGCCCAAGGGGTGTGTGTGTGTGTGTGTGTGTGTGTGTGTGTGTGTGCGCGCGCGCGAACGAGAGAGAGAGAGAGAGAGAGAGAGAGAGAGAGAGAGAGAGAGAGAGAGAGAGAGAGAGAGAGAGAGAGAGAGAGAGAGAGAGAGAGAGAGAGAGGGAGAGAGAGAGAGAGAGAGATCAGTATTGAAGAAGGTGACGCTGGAGAGTGAGGAGGCTTCGAGTTCGTAATGGAGCCGGAAGCAGCAGCCTTACTCTTGCGTTCCCTCCTGCAACAAGCCCAAGGTGTGTGTGTGTGTGTGTGTGGTGTGCATGCGTGTGCGCGCGCGTGAGAGAGGAGAGAGAGAGAGAGAGAGAGAGAGAGAGAGAGAGAGAGAGAGAGAGAGAGAGAGAGAGAGAGAGAGAGAGAGAGTTGCTGTTGTTTGAGGGAGTAATGAGAATTGCAGCTTCTTTGGTGAGGGGGGGTCATGCGCTGATGGAGGTGGTGGAGCAATTGTGCTACATGCTCTTTGTCGCCTACCTTCACCTTCTTCAATTCTAATTCTCCCCTTCGATCTCTTTCCATGTTACTGGACATACACTTGTTTCGGACCCGCCCCCCCGCTCACCCCCCACGCGTGCACATCCATGTTGTCATGTATAGATACATCAAGGACTATGTGATCTCTCTCTCTCTCTCTCTCTCTCTCTCTCTCTCTTCTCTCCTCTCCTCTCTCTCTCTCTCCCGAAGAGAAGTTAGAGACACCTCCTTCTCTTGCCATTGTTATTGAAGATTTTCTTCAAAACCCACTTTGGCATGTCCGGAGTTATGGTCTATGGAGCACATAGAGTGGGGAAGCAAGGAGCTCCTCGCTCGGGAGAACGGCCAATTGTATGCACCATGCCGGATGAGACCAAGCGAAAGATTATCCTTGATAATAGTTGGATCTATTTGAGGGATACAAAATGTTTTGTATGTGAAGATCGCACTATTAAGCAACAAAATATGCGTCGCAAGGCATATGAGGAAAAGAATAATAAAAACAAGGAGATCTCTCAT
Source organism: Adiantum capillus-veneris (assembly GCF_014529385.1). Taxonomy (NCBI): domain Eukaryota; kingdom Viridiplantae; phylum Streptophyta; class Polypodiopsida; order Polypodiales; family Pteridaceae; genus Adiantum; species Adiantum capillus-veneris. The sequence goes on from NC_140955.1 coordinate 94,619,498, forward strand.
GAAGAAAATGCCCAAGGAGGAGGCAAGTCTCTCAAGCAAATAGGGATGCGTGACCTATGAGACCGAGTTACAATTGAAAATATGCTTTTGGAATTGTAATGGATACCCATGGAATGCGGGGTTGGCATTGATGAACTAACAAGCAAAGCCGATGTTGTACTTCTTGTTGAAACTTGGGAGCATGATACACAAAGAATTAACGGCTTGGAGGATTACAATGTACATTCATTGATGTGGTCAAAGAATCTCAAGCAACGAAGAGGACAAGGAGGGTTAGCATGTATGGTTAAGAAAGGATTGGAAGATTTTGTATCAATTGTGAAAGATGACAAGTACAAACGTTATGTATGGCTGAAAATTATGACACCAATAAGAGCACCCATTTTTTGTAGCCGGTTGCTACATTCCTCATCGTGATTCTCCCTTTTATGCTTGCATGGATAGAGATCAACCATTTTCTGATTTGGAAGAGGACATTGCTTATTTCAAAGGTGAAGGTGATGTTATTGTATTTGGGGATATGAATGCTCGCACAAAAACATTGCAACATGATACTCAACAATTTGATATGCCATACATTTCAAGGGAGTTGGAGGAAGTTCACTTGTATGATCGTACTTCAATGGATGAGAAAGAGCCGGATCACTATGGAAAGTTACTTTTACACATGTGTAATAGCACGGGTATGCTCATTGCCAATGGTGTATCTTTGTGGAGTGGAACCAATGGATTTACATGTAGAAGACATAATGGGGATAGTGTGATTGACTATATGCTACTCTCTGAAGCCATCATGTATCGCATAAAGAGTTTTATGTTTGGTCAATGGACCCCGAATCCGACCATCGCACCTTATGTATTGACCTTTCATGTGGAGAAGCAACTAAGCATGATAATCTCAGCCAAAGGAAAGAGAAGTTATCACTATGTATGGATTTCAAACAGGCACCAATGTACATTGAAATGGTTGAGCAAAAATTATGGATGACAAAGCTTCAATGTGATGCACCATTGGAAACTAAATGGGAAGCTTTCAAGAAAGCTATTTTTTCTTGTGCGGAAGAATGCTTTGCCATAAAGCATCTCCATGGTATCAACAAAGATAGATCACGCAAAAGGTGGTTTGATAAAGAATGTCAAGATGCTCGAAAGTCCTTGATAAAGCTTGATGCAACTATGGACAAAGACAACTATCAAAGTCATTTGCATACATACAAGGCATTGATTCAAAAGAAGAGAAGAAGATGGGAAGTAAACCAACAAGAATTTCAAGTCCAAGAAAAGGCACATGCATGTGGAAGATTTTGGAGAAACTTGAGAGGCAAGCGGGTTGAGAATTTTGGTAACTTGAGTCTAGTGGATATGTACACACATTGTAGGTAATTATATGAACAAGAAAATACTGAAAAAATGCCATTTTATGGTTCACTCCCATGTATGCCATCTTTTTTTACTATTGAGGATGTATGCGGTGGGCTTGAAAAGTTGGCCACTCGCAAAGCGGGAGATCTTCAATGTATCAGCCGGAGATGATCAAATGGACGGGAGATTTTACCCATGAGTGGATGTGTGATATGTTCAACCTTGCACTTCAACATGGTATGCCTTATGATTGGAGTACTAATTGGGTTAAGCCTTTGCATAAAGGAGGGGATGTAAAGAATGTAAGCAACTACCGGACTATAATGATTGGGTCTCTTATGGCAAAGTTGTTTGGGTGCATAATGGAGATGAAATTGAGTGATTGGGCTAAAGAGAATGACAAGCGTACAAAGGGACAAGCGGGTTTTCGTCGATGCCATAGCACCATTGATCATCTTGTCACTCTTCGTGTTCTCATGGAGGAAAGTCGGTTGAAAGGCAAGCGATTGTATTGTTGTTTTGTAGACTTTAAGAAAGCCTTTGATATGATTCCACGTAACAATTTGTGGAGAAGGATGGAAGAACTCTAAGTGCCAAGTGAGTTTATGCTTGCGGTTTCTCTCGAATCTATGAGAAGGTGATTTGTCAATTGCGCATGGAAGAGAAATTTCAGAAATTTTTGTAAGCACTATTGGGGTTAAACAAGGATGTCCATTGTCACCAACTCTCTTTGGTCTATGCATCGATCAATTGGAACAAATGGTACTTGACTTTATGCAAGAAGAAGGCATTGAAGAGGTCACTATTTGCAATGCGGTAATCATGCTTTTGTTGTATGCGGATGATGTAGTGCTTCTAGCACACACTTTAGAAGATGCACAAAAGCTTATGGTTGTCCTTGAGAACTTTTGCTTGCATAGTGGGCTGATTGTAAATGAATCCAAAACAAAGGTTATGCTTGTGAAAACCAACCATAAGGAGAAGCCATGCATTGTGTACAACAACGAGACACTTGAAGTTGTTGAGAGCTTTAAGTACCTTGGCCTTGAGGTTCCATCCAATCACAAGTGGCATGAATGTGCTATGCGTCGTTTGGAAGCGGGAAAGAGAGCATATTATGCATTTGAGAACATGTGTAATGCGGGAAACATCAAGTGTTGGGTTCTCAAGAAGTATCTTTTTGATGCATTGGTGACACCGGTTCTTCTTTATGGAGTTGAAGTGTGGGGCGGGAGCATCTCAAAGTCTACTTGGAAAGAGTTTGAGAATGTCCAAAAGCGTTTTCTTACAAACTTTCTCCAAGTTAAGACACAAACACCATATATGCTCCTACTTCTTGAGTCGGGATCTCTTCCAATTGAGTTATGGGCATGGAAAGGGTTGTGGAGTACATGATAAAGATGCGTCAAAACCCCTCACATCGACTTCCTACAATTGCATGGGAAGCAAGCAAAAAAGTTCAAAAGACGCATAAAAGCAAGATCTTGAGCACGGGATGGATGCAAGACATAAAGAAGTGGTTTGGGAGATGGGATGCATTACACTTGCTACATGATGCTTCAATTGACTCTCAAGTGAATGAAGCTTTTCTACAACGCCAATGTATTACGGCTTGGGAGAAATCCGGTGGTCACGCTTCATACATTACACCACCTATATTGCCCCCAACTACAAAACCATGTTCTTCGCTGAGAGAGGAAACCGTACTCACACTTACATGCTTGAGCCTATTCCCTTGTCCGCGATACGCACTATCGCAGCACTTCGGCTTAGCTCCCATTTCCTTCGATGCGAGATAGGGCGTTGGGGCAATGGAGAAGAGTCAAATCGATTGTGCACATTATGCTCACTGCAAGTTCGAGAGTCTGAGTACCACACACTACTAGAGTGCTCAGATTTTGATCACATCCGAACTTGGTTCTCTCACATTTTCAGCCATAACTTAGACCTACACACTTTCCTCTCCCAGCCAAAGTGTGGGCTCTCCATTGCGACTCTCATCACTACAATTTTGGAGCATCGAGAGTCACTCATCAGCCGTACACATACTACATCATGTAACTTTGGTCCCATAGGTCATATTTGACCTCCGAGGACGATAATAAAATCTATCTATCTATCTCTCTCTCTCTCTCTATGTGTGTGTGTGTGTGTGTGTGTGTGTGTGTTTTCCTCATGATGAAGAAGCTGCAAAATCTAGCATAGCTACACACAATGCAGGTTCAGGCGGAGCAGCTGCTCTCTTATAGGTCTCCCATCAACTTTTTAGGTTTGGATGATGACAATGAGACGACGAGAATGGCAAAGCTCGAGCTGGGGTGTTTCTTCCAGTTATGGGATTCCTGAGGAAACTGCCAAACTCATTCATCACTTGCCTAGCCAATATTTTGCAAGATGTTTTTACGGCTCTCTCTGTGTGTCTAGATGAGGAGGAAGCCCTTGGGCTTGGGGGAGGTGTAGTCTGCTTACAAGGCTGAGGAGGATGGTGCAACCTGCATGAGGAATCTGGCATCTTTAAAGTATTAGCTGTATTTTTTTAAAGAGAGAGCCAGTAGGTGAGCAAGAGCTTATGCAGCTTGCCTGCAGGCTTGCAACCTGCAGCGGGATCCTCTCCTTGCTCATTCAGAAGATACTATAGTCGGTATATTTTCTCTCTCTCTCTCTCACACACACACAAACACACACACACACACACAGACACAGAGAGAGAGAGAGAGAGAGAGAGAGAGAGAGCTTTGCATTGCATAAAAATAAACCCTGGAACGGTAACAATGATATAAGTGGGGAAAAAAACCCATTAAATCAGACCATAAAAAATACTTATATAATTAGTGAGAAGTGGCATGAAGTCCGAGAGAGAGAGAGAGAGAGAGAGAGAGAGAGAGAGAGAGAGAGAGAAGAGAGAGAGAGAGAGAGAGAGAGAGGGAGGGAGGGAGGGAGGGAGGGAAGAGAGAAGAAGGAGAGAATTTTAACTTCATAAGAAACTATCCCAAGAGACCTTAAAGATCTATCCAACGAGGAGAGTTGAACTCAAGACCTCTTATTCAAGAGGGAAATGGCATAACCAATCTACCACACTTTGGTGATAAAAAGATTATACCATTTTCCTCTTTATTAGCACACCCACACACACAAGAATTTTAAGGTTAGGAAACTATCCCGAATGACTTTAAAGATCTATCCGACGAGGAGAGTTGAACTCCAGACCTATTATTCAAGAGGGAAATGGCATAACGAATCTACCACACTTGTTTGATAGAGAGGTTATACCATTCTAATGGTCCCCATTGCCAAGCTGCATTCCACGTAATCTCTATCGATAGAATCAGATCCAGGGCCTAAGTATGTGTCCATTCATAGAGAGAGAGAGAGAGAGAGAGAGAGAGAGAGAGAGAGAGAGAGAGAGAGAGAGAGAGAGAGAGAGAGAGAGAGAGATGGATATTAATCAATTGACACACCAAAAGAGTTATCTGGTTTTTGGACAGTTGACTCTTCGAAACCATTACGTGACTTTTGGTTTTTGGAAAGTTGACCATAGATGGCCTATGAGAGACCAGGTATATTTGCGTCCATTGACATTTTGGAAGCACAAGTGATGTTTGGAGGCCGTAAACATAGATGATGGAGAAGATGCATATGTGAAGTTAAAAATCGTAAAAAAGTACTTTTAAATATGCTTTCTTGCTTGATCATGAGCTGCATCAATTTTACAACATGGATATGTTCAAGGTGCTTTGCTAAATGTCACTCGATTTTGTATTAGCTCGGAAACACTTGCTCGGACTTTGGGATTCCTCGAGTGCTTTTTCTAAAGGGGTAAAGAGGAGTAGCAACTAGGGCTTGAAGTGCCAAAGTACACCTAAAAGGTTTACACCTAAAACTTGTTAGAATGGTTGACAATAGTAAAGAGAGTGAAAATAATGTTGATAACTTTGATTTTGCTAATGAGCAAGCTACTAATGATGCCCTGATGCTTGTTAAATATCTTGTTTCTAGGCTTCAACAAGCCATGGGCAATCCATCCCTCCAAAGTGAAGTGCAACGGCAGCTTTGTGCTCATGGGATTCTCCAAGCTCCCCACCATGACGAGAGAACACCTAGGAAGCCTCCTTGCGAGACTTCTAAAATAGGTCTATCTCTGCTTCGGGAAGAAGAAGAGGATCCCCATGAAGGGCTCAAAAATTTGCTCCTTGATGACGCATCTCCTTTTCAAAGTAGAATTCAAGAGCCTCCACCGAAGGAACGAGAAAGAAGCGAGTCTCCCACCACCTCGACAGAGATGGATCCACGAAGACGGAGGGCTAAACGCTATCCATCACCTCCAAAATGGAGAAGACCATCGCATACTTCTCCACACCATACTTCAAAGAGGGATCACAAAAAGCAAGAGAAGAAAAAGGCAAGAAAGAGGACACCCTCTTCTCCATCTTCTTCATCCTCTTCCTCTTATGAAAGTGATGGTGAAGACAAAGAAGATCAAGAAAAGGGCAAGAAAGAGGTCACCCTCTTCTCCATGTTCCTCAAATTCTTCATCTTCTGAAGAAAGTGATGTTGCAACCTTTGAACCATCAAAAAGAAGAGGCCATAGGAAATCCTATGCCGCATGGAAGAGGTCATCCAAGCTCAAGAAGTTCAAAGAGGGAGGGAAGAGCATCTCTTTTCTTACCTACGATGGCACTTTTGGTGCTACAGACAAAGTCTTGGCCTTTATCCAACAATTTGATGCGGCATTCGGAGATAAGGGCTTCACGAAGTCCTCTAAGCTACACCATGTAGCTATGCACTTTCTAAAGTCCACCAGACAATGGTCGTCTAGCCTACGGGCCAACGGTGAAGCTCCACAAACATGGAAAGCTATAAGAGCTTTCATTATGAAGCAGTTTTTGGCCACCGATGCCAAAGACAAAGTACTCACCGAATGGTGAAGCTTGAAGCTCTATCCCTATGAATCCATCCACAAATATGTAGACAAGTTTTGGGACCTACAACTCAAAGCCACTGTCTTCAAAAAGTTGGATTTTGGAGAGCAAAAGCAGCAAATTTACATGGGCTTAACTGAAGAAATGGCGGAGTATGTCAACTCCCAAAGGCCACATACCATATCGGGGGTAATACATCATACTATGGTGGCCTCTCGAATCAATTTCCAAACAGGGGCTAAGAGGAATTCTAAGCCCCCTGAAAACAAGGGTTCCAATGAGCCTAAGGGGAAGGACAATGTCCAAAACTCTCCTAAGGGCAACTCCAACAAAGCTAAAGAGAAGGGAGTTTATAAAGGCAAAAATAAACTCTCTCCTGAAGAGCTTGAGCGTTATCATAAGGATAACAGGTGTTTCAAGTGCGGCGAACAAGGGCATGCGTACCACGCTTGTCCCCAAAAGAACAACCGCCATGATCCTCGTAGAGCTACCTTGGTTGAAATTCAAGAGGAGGAAACTCACCACAAGGATCTCCTTTATGCCATGCTTGGGGATAGGTAAGAGAACATGATGCTTTTATTCTCTTTGACCCCGGTTCTACTCATAATTTTATATCTATAGAGTTGGCCACCAAGCTAGGCATACAAACCTACGAGATGGAAGATGTCCCACCCGCAGACAGTGCTTTCAAGGGGCAAGAAGCTTCAATCACTCCTTTAATCGGGAAACTGAGGCTCCATGTCCAACGCTATGTGGACAAAGAGGACTTCTTTATCTCTCCTGTCAAGCATGAGGATGTAATCCTAGGGGCACCATGGTTTGACTGCATGGCTGCCAATGTTAAATTCCCTGAAAGGAGAATCTCCTTTAAGTTCAGGGAAAAAGATACGTATATAGATTCTAAGATGGGTAACACTATACCCATTGTACATACACAAGCTTTCAACAAGTCAATACAGAGCTCTATTTCTGTGTACATGATTTTTGTTAAAGATTCTCAAAATGAACCTAATGTTTTAACTAAAGAAAATATACGCAATCAAAAGGAATTAGAGTTATCAAATTTTCTCAAGGGGTTTCAAGATGTCTTTATTGATGACATCCCTTGTGAGCTACCTCCTAAACGAGGCAATGATGACCATGCAATTGAACTTCTTCCAGGAAGTTCATTGCCTAACAAACCTCCTTATAGAGTTTCTCAAGGTCAACAAGAGGAGATTATGTGGCAAGTGCAGGAGTTAGTTGAGAAGGGCATGGTTAGGCCTAGCTCATCTCCATTTTATTCTCCTTTGCTACTATCGTATGTGTGTCGACTATAGAGTACTAAATAGGATCACTATCAAAAATAGGTTTCCCGTTCCATGGGTAGAAGACCTATTTGATAAGCTACAAGGCTCCACCTACTTCAGTAGGATTGACCTAAAAAGTGGCTATCATCAAATAAGGATAGTTGATCAAGACATTGTAAAGACCGCATTTTGCACTACATTTGGTCTTTATGAATACATTGTCATGCCTTTTGGCTTGACTAATGCACCAGCCACATTCAACCTCTGGATGGAGAAGCTATTCAAGCCTCACTGAACCTTTATTGGAGTGTTCTTTGATGATATCATCATCTACTCTAATTCATTAGACGAACACAAGCGACACCTCCAAGTAATATTTCAAGTTCTAAGAGAGAATAAACTTAACGTTAATTGAAAGAAAAGTGATTTTTTCTTACAAGAGATTCAGTATTTAGGTCACATTATCTCTCAAGATGGCATCCAAATGGATCCATCAAAGCTAGAGGTAATAAAAGGTTAGCCTAAACCAAAGAATCTTCATGAGTTAAGAAGCTTTATAGGTATGTGCACATACTATAGACGCTTCATAGAAAAGTTCTCACTAATAGGAGGACCATTACATGACCTAACAAAGAAAAACGTTAGGTACACATGGTCTGAATAGAGAAAAATGCTTTTGAAAAGCTTAAAGAAAAGTTTATCTCTCAACCTGTGCTTACACTACCGGATCTCTCAAAGCCATTTGAGGTCCAATGTGATGCTTGTGGTGAATGCCTTGGAGCTATTTTGCTTCAAGAAGGGCACGCCAGAGGCTATGAATGTCGAAGGCTCGACCCTATTGAGCAAGCTCTAGGCATATATGAAAAGGAACTCCTTGCAGTTCTACATGCCTTAGACTCATGGAAGCACTATTTATTGGGGACTCCTTTCATTCTGCGAACGGATCACCAAAGTCTTAAGTACTCCATGACGCAGACCAAGCTCTCCGACAAACAAATGAGGTGGGCAAATTTTCTTCCGCAATTTCATTTTCATATTGCTCACATTGCTGGCAAGCATAATCAAGTAGCCGATGCACTCTCAAGACGGCCGAGAGTGAATGCGATTTCCATAGCAACTCACAATGATCTATCTTATATGATAGATGAGTATGCTATTGATCCCGATTTTAGAGATGTGATTCCAGCCCTTGCACTAGGGAAGAAAGAGGAACCATTTACTTTACAAGATGGTTATCTTCTCTACGACAATAGACTATGCGTTACTAGCTCACTACGTGAGAAAGTAATGTATGAATCTCATGCTTCTCCTTATGCAGGGCATAGAGGGATTCAGTCTACCCTAAAGGGGATTGAAACATATTTCTATTGGCCTACCATGAAAGCAAACATACAAGAGTATGTTTCTAAATGTTTGGTATGCCAAAAGACGAAGTTTGATAGAGGGAATCAACTTGGATTGCTTCAACCTTTGCCAATCCCTAATTCACCATGGGAGAGCATATCCATGGATTTTATCTTTGGATTGCCTAAGTCTATCCATGGGAATACGGGAATATGGATGATAGTAGACAGGTTCAGTAAACAAGCTCATTTTATACCTATCAAAAAGACTATCAACGCCCATCAAATGGCAACCCTCTTCATTTCACAAATCTTCAAGTAACATGGCTTGCAAATGTCCATAGTGTCGGATAGAAATCCTAGAATGACCAGTAATTTCTAGAAGGGTCTCTTTGAGAATTTAGGAACAAGGCTAAACTTCTCTTCGACCTATCACCCGCAAATGGATGGCCAAAGTGAAATATCTAACCGAACAATCCTTGATCTACTAAAAGCCTATGTAACGGAAGTAGATCAAAGATCCCAATGGGAGAAGTACTTACCCTTAGTGGAGTATGCATACAATAACACTGTACATACTTCCACGGGAAAAGCACCTTCTGAGGTAATAGAGGGAAGATAAAAAATTCCCTTGCTAATTAAGGTACACGGGAAGATCTTCGTTGCAGTTGAGTATAGCCAAGACCTACAAGAATCTTTTCAAAAGATTAAGGATGCTATCTCTATCTCATAGCAAAGTCAAAAGGCTACTACTGACAAGCACAGATGAGCCCAAGCCTTTAAAGAAAATGATTGGGTCTTATTAAAATTTCCCAAGGCTCAATTAAGGTACACAATGGGCAAGAATCCTATGGGACACCAAAAGTACTATGCTAAGTTAGCAAAAAGGTACTATGGTCCTTTCCATATTTTTAGGCCAATCAATGAGATGGCCTACCAACTCAAGTTTCCCAATCATTGGCTCATACACAATGCTTTCGATGTGAGCCTATTAAAGCGTTACAAAGGAGAGCCACCTCAAGAACCAACTATTGAAGACCCATCGGAGATCGAGGACCAAGAAGAGGTGCTGCAGCCCAAGGCCATTCTCCGACATGAAGACAAGGTACTAAGAGGTGGTAAGACTATCCGAAGATATCTTATTAAGTTTAAGAATTATCCTTTTGAAGCTGCTAGATGGATGCAAGGCATACAATTAAAGGATAATGTAAACCTTGTCAATGCTTACAATGCTTCCCTAGAGTAAGCAAATGTACAAATGTTAAAAATGAACAAAGTTTTTGTCTTATAAGACTCTCTTTTTCTTTATTGTACACAAAAATGAAGTAGTATGCATGCTTAGATCAAGTTTATGGAGACGACGTCTCCCAAACACCAAGTAGAGCTTGTCACTCTACTATGGAAGATTGATAGGACTAATGTGTAGACATGCTTGCGGCAACCTCGGCTCTCAAGTGCCAAATGGACTAGTCATCCATTCTAGAACAATGTCATAGGGTAACATAGGGATCCTCTACCCGCTAAGAAAAAGGACTCATGAATATGCTTTATTTTCTCTACACCATAGTCGAGGACGACTATGATTTCAAGAGAGAGGTAATGTCATAATAATCAATATCTAATTCTCCTAAATGATTTTCTCATATTAAACAGATCATTTAATATGGCCAAGGGACAAAAAGATACAATATTGGTTAAGTTAGCAGACCGACCACAGTAGGGATCCAAAGGGGGGTCCATTAGCAAAAGAGCTCTGTGCAACAATGGGCTCAAAAGACCTTAAGGTTCAGCCATTAAGACTTCCAAAATGCTGAGGTTCCAAAATTCAAAGGTTGTGTCCAAAGGTCAACTTTAGAGAAAATTGGGTGCTTTGTGTGTGTCCCAAAAGTCTTTGAGAAGCCCTACATAGGAGGGGGCGAGCCCAAGAAGTAGGGGATGAGAGAGAAACTCATACACACGCACACACAAGCTCCCTTTGTACACAAGGGGAAAGAGGGACACATGTAAGCTCCCTAGCCCAGATGCCCACAAGGTGTACTCAAATTCTATTGGATGGCCTTGGAGGTGGACCAATGAGAATTAGGCTAGAGTAAATCTAGTTTAATTAATTTAAAAACACTTAATAAAAGAACCAATAAGAATTAAGCTCTCTAGAAGACTATTGGACAGTCTCCCAAGGGGACCAATGAGCATTCAGCAGCCCAATGGCTTGGCTGATTCCTATTGGCCAGGAGGCAAAGGGGTCCAATGAGAGTTTAGTTGAATTAAATGATTACCTAAAGCTCTCACAAAAGGGGAAAGGGGGACACATGTCGTAAGGCTATCACTTATGCTGCTTAATTACCATTGGCTAAGCCTGGGGAGGTCCAATAGGATACTAGCAAGAGAAAATACCAAGAGGGGTCGACCAAGAGAGAGAGGGGGCTGATTTTTCAAAGGCATTATCACGTACACACTCACACTAGCTCATGTGTGAAGTAAAGAAGACTCTCTCTCCTTCTCAAGGTTTAATGGAAAGCTTATCACCTACTCCAAGCTTGTGAAAAGGGAGGCCTACACCAACAACTCTTGGATTTGTGATGCAAATCCAACCAAGAGCCAAGCTCCAATGCATGCTCATCTCCTCTACCATGCTAATTACTAAGCTAAGCTATCCTAATATGAGTGATTATGTGAGGAGATGTACATCTTTCTCATAAGAATTCTCCTTCTTCCTCTCAATCTACTCTCATACCCCGCTAGCTCTCACCATCTTCGAAGGTGTGTGAGGTCTTGGGTCTGAGACATTGAGGGAATTGATGTTTTGTTTGATAAGTGTTCTGTGTAGTGCATGAAGTTTCCATCTTAATTGCAGCTAGTATTGAAGGAACACTAGAAATTGTATTGTAAAATGTCTCTCTTGATGGGAGAAACCATAATACAAAGCCTTTTGGAGGGGGGACCGGCTCCATGCAAATCCGGTCCTCAATTGTTGTCAATTGCTTAATTTCTCTCTCTTTTGAAGTATTGTTCATGCTATCTAACTAGGTGTTATGCTTTTTGCTGCTTTCTCCACCCAAGAACTCTTGTTATTATCATTAGGAATATATTCTAATGAAATGCTCACTATGTTCATGCTATTTTCCGCTACACACAAGTTACTAGGCCATTAAATGTTACAGGATCTACAAAATGAAACGGAGGACATTTGCCTAAACGGAGAGCTCTATATCGACATGGGGAGATATGTTGAGCTATGGGAGGATGAGAGAGAGACCTCTTAAAGCCATAAACATTGTATTTGTACAATTTTGCTCCGTTTTATAATATATATTGTATTCACGTGGCTTTTTGTCCATTCTTGTCTATATGCTATAGTTGAGAAATGTAAATTGTGTTTAATCGTCATTGCTTCCTCTCTCTCTCTCTCTCTCTCTCTCTCTCTCTCTCTCTCTCTCTCTCTCTCTCTCTCTCTCTCTCTCTCTCTCTCTCGCCCATATGACTGTTTGATTTGTTTCATAGTATAGATTATAAGTTCTCCATATTTTCTTCTCCATTCAATATTAAGATTAAATATTCGTGTGTTTAATGCAGGTATGGATGATGATGATTTTCTTTCTTCTTTGTCACCTCAACAGAGGAGGTGGTATGAGGAGCGTCATTGCTATGGAGCATCATCACGTCATTCCACTCCTTTAGTGTCTCTCTCCATTTTGGATCATTTAGCATGCTCTGAAGCTTTGGTGTCGACGAGACAATCTTCACACTCGTCTAGGCACCGACATTCTAGTGGTGGCGGTGGCAGTTGCTGTGGGGATGCCGCCGTTGATGCGTCGACACCGCCTCATGTTCGACGACGGTCCTTACCTTCCCCTTCTTTGCCCGCCCCCACACCAACCACGGAATTGCCATCTATGCAAGGTTTTGTGTGGCTATCAGCTGTTCCTAGCTAGCTACTCCTCCGGGAGTCACCCCAGTCGACACTCCTTGTTTCAGGGCCCAGACTCCAATGGAGACACCTGACGTCCGTACCCCCATCGAGACGCCACTAGAGACACCACTTGAGACCCCTACCGAGACACCCAGGTCCACGTGTCACAGGCAAGAGGGCCTGCCATACTCGGTCGACATAAGCGACGACATCATCTTGGATGACGAAGGCAAGAAGGTGATCTCGTGCATGCACGGTCTTTGCTCTCAGGTGTTCCGATATTACATACTAAACACCTAGAGTGAAGTGCCAAATGAATTAAAAGATAGAGTCATCAGCATGCTACATGATAAGCTTTCCGTGTCAAGTCAGGATGAGCGCTTTAATGAAGACCTGATGAAGGTTTGAATGCGCGAATACTACAAGCACAAGCGTTCTAAAGTACAAAAAACAATAAAGCATGGGTGGAACAGACCAGATTGGCTGGCCAAAGAAGATTGGAAGAATGTGAAGCAAGCAACACGCGAGAATCCTGACAAGTGGAAGCAACAAAAGGAGGTAGCCAAAGCGCGAGTAGACGGAGGGAGCTCGCATCACTTGGGGAGCGGCAGGTGGGCATCTGAATTTCGGCGCTCTAGCAAAACGGGTAAACCCGTGCCTCTCCCTCTCTTTCTCTCTCTCTCTCTCTCTCTCCTCCTCCTCCCCCCCCCCCCCCCCCCCCCCCCCCACACACACACACACACACGAAGGAGAACAAGGAGAGACAGGTATGCGCCTTTCCTCTCCTCCCTCTCATGTTCCCTTCCCCTCTTTCTCTCTCTCCCTCTCAATCTCTCTCTCTCTCTCTCTCTCTCTCTCTCTCTCTCTCTCTCTCTCTCTCTCTCTCTCTCTCTCTCTCTCTCTCTCACACACACACACACACACACACACACACACACACACACATTGTGTCTTAGAGAGAGAGAGAATGTACACACATGCATAAACAAAACACATACACACACATTGAATGTACAAAGGATTACACACATATTCATAAACGAAGAACGCATACACACACATTGAGAGAAGAAAAGAGAGAGAGAGAGAGAGAGAGAGAGAGAGAGAGAGAGAGAGAGAGAGAGAGAGAGAGAGAGAGAGAGAGAGAGAGAGAGAGAGAGAGAGAGAGAATATATGAGAGAGAGAGAAATATAAAGCACAGAGAGAGAGAGAGGGGGGGGGAGGAGACAAAAAGAGAGAGGTAAGGGGAGAAAACAAAGAGAGAGAGAGAGACAGAGAGATAGATAAAAAAAAGTACAAAAAACATGAATTAATGAAATGTTATATTAAGATCTAGGATTATGTTAGATTTGAAATTACATTTAAGATTAGGTTAGACTAAGATCGAAGATTAGGATACATTAAGATCGAAGATTAGGTTAGATTACATTTAACTTATATTTAAAATTTATGCTAAATTTAAAATTAGGTTAGACTTAAGATTAGGTTAAGATTTAAATTAGATTAAACTTAAGATTAGGTTAGGTTACATTTAGGTTTAGGTTAGATTTAAGATTAGATTAGATTTAGGTTTATGTTGAATTTAAGATTAGATTAGATTATAAGAGTTGTTGCCAATTATAACTCGTTGGACTCTTGACACTGGCCAACAGGCAGTAATCTTGCAACCCAATAGACATATTCGTTGATGCCATGTTTGTTGGTGATGCAGCGGTTGAGGTCCAGGGAGGTTGAGACACGAGAAGGTGATTTGGGGGCTGTGCAGGAGGCGCAGAGGACGGGGCCGTCCTGTAGGCTGATGCTGGAGCAGGAGTGAGATTAAGATTGCTCTTAGATTTAATGAATGTAGATTTCCTGTACCCACAAATATAGGCATTGACCAATAAAGACGAAATTATAACCTGGTGGCTCTGATCTCCGTGTACCTCTAGACCGAGGTGTGCAAGGATTGGACATGACTTGAGAACGTGAGGTAGTTTACAGTGTGAACAAAGAGAGAGAGAGAGAGAGAGAGAGAGAGAGAGAGAGAGAGAGAGAGAGAGAGAGAGAGAGAGGATGCCAATAGAACATTAATTTTATGTCCAGGTTATAAGGTTTTTAATTCATTATGAGTAGTGACAATGATGTGGGGACGTCCAACCAAACCACCTATCTCTCAATATGGATTCTATGTCCATGTAATCAATACAAACATGTTGTGCAATGGACAAGACGTGTTTCTTTGCAGCATGTTCGCGAATTTGGCGAGTTTGATCTATCTAGATCGAGTTGTTGCCAATTATAACTCGTCGAACTCTGACGCTGGCCAACAGGCAGCAATCTTGCAACCCAATAGACGTGTTTGCAGGCGCTTTGGTCAAGCAGCATACGTGAGGCCACAAGATGTAGCCTCTGACAGCTCGGAGGATGATCATGAAGACCACATTCCCAATGAGGCTATGTTTGAGCCCGAGATCGATGAAATGATCGAGACGATCATGGATTCAAAAAGGCTTATCTATGATGATTTGAAAAGTGAAGCCGATATGCCATTCTATGAATGATCACATGTGTCTAGATTGAAAGCGCTCTTGATTCTTCTCAACATGCAGGAAAAGTTTGGATGGAGTGACACTAGCCTCACATTGCTTTTCAGATGATCTATTACAATGTGTTTACTTCAATAAAAAACTCTATATGTATAATGATCTGATAGATTATTCACACAAGTGTACCTCATTTTTTTCGCTGTGTAGATTGCCCAAAGAGCACATACTGCCAGCTGATAATGTGATGCCAGATTCCACAGAGAAAGCAAGAAAGATCTTGAAAAACTTGGGGATGGTCGATTCAAGCTTGTCCTAACAACTGCATTCTTTTCAGAGGGGAATACATAGACATGGAGAAGTGTCTAAAATGTGATTTCGAGAGATATCGAGTAGATCTCCACGGACAAAAACTTCCACAAAAGGTTTTGTGACATTTTCCTGTGCTTCCTTGCATCAAGCATTTCTTCGAATGTAAGTCCATTGCCGCCCTAGCATCATGGCACGAAGAGAATAGATCTTTAGATGGTGTGCTATGGATTCTTACAGATTGTGCAACCTTGAAACATATAGATGATACATGGCCGGATTTTTCCAAGGAAGCTCCAAATTTGCACATAGGCCTGGCTATGGATGGCGCAAATCCATTTGGTCAGAGGTCAACATCTTACAGTGTATGGCCCGTTGTCATCATCAAATACAACATTCCCCCATGGTTGACTACCAAGAAGGGACACCTGTTTCTAAGCTTGATTGTGCCGGGGCGGTATAAAGTGAAGAATATGGATGTGTATCTTCGTCCACTATCGGAAGAGCTATAGCAATTGTGGATTGGCATAGAAGTGGTGGATATGAGCCGACACACAGGTCAATGGAATGCTTTGATCAGAGGCATTCTAATAAGGACCATGCATGACTATCCAAGACTAACAAGATGCTCAGGTGATTTATACTCAAACTCAAACACTATAAATCTTGGTTTTTCTCAAGCTTATCTATTGCCATGTGTATACATGTAGGGCTTCAAACAAGCGGATACAGAGCATGTGTCACATGTGGACCTAGACTTAATGCACGTTGGGTGCCATCACTAAAGAAGCAAACCTACGAAGGTCGTCAAGCATACCTTCCAGAGAATCATGAGTTACGCGACGGTTTTTTGGGAAGAGAGCCATCGAGGATGTCTGCACAAGCATGGTTAGAGCAGAAGGAGATGTGTGATGACGGTTTTCCCCCAGGGATGAAGAGACTCTCTCTATGGTACGAGTTACCATATTGGCCCAGACTGATCAATCACTTGCTCAATCCAATACACATATTCAAGAATGTGGGTAATCTGTTGTAGGACCATCTGACCAGTAAGAAAGATACTTTGGGAACCACAGTTGATCTTAGAAATGTGGATCATATGGAGCAATATTGGTTGCAAACATCATTTGATGGATTGGTAAAACTCTCTAAAGCACCATGGATTTTGACAGGAGCCCAAGAACGCAAAGTAAAAGAGACCATTCGATCTGTGCGGACCCCCACTCACGTAATGTACTTGCTCCGAACGTGTTCCACTAAAGAAGGGAATATTACTGGTTTGAAGTCACATGACTGGCATAAAATGTGTCAAGTATGTTTGAAGTGGAATATATCATATTGTGAATTGTGTAACAAATTTGTGTGTGGACTTTAATATCATTGCTAGACGTGTTTTGTAGTTTATTTTACTGGTGGCCATTGAGGGATGTTTGTCTCCTGACGTCCGTAACACAATCTACAAGATTGCAAAATTGGTGCAATGGATCTCACAAAAGGAGATCAATGTAGAGTCCATATCATTTGCCAAACTAAACGATGCGGAGGTTGTATGCATGTTTGAGAAACATTTTCCTACTACCATGCTAACCATTCAGGTGCATCTTCTTGTTCACATAGTTGATGAGGTGGAAAAAGCTAGCACAGTACATTCCAGATGGATGTTCTTTTTAGAACATTTCATTAAAAATTTCAAAGGATATGTGCATCAAAAGGCACGTCCGGAGGGTAGCATGGCAAAAGGTGGGCTGGTATCAGAGTCCCAAGTTTACATTGGAGAGTGGCTAGAGGGACTTCATAAAGCCCGAGACACGCTATGGAGAACCATAGATGATGATCGCATATCTGGGATTGTCATGTGCAATCTCAGTGTTGAGAAGAAAATGACGGAAGATCTGGAGGCTAACATCAATTGATTTTACATGCTTCACAATCTAGTGATGCAAAAGTGGAATTCACAATACGAGAATGCAAAGCAAGGGCGACAAAGGACACTAATCGAGTGGAGACGGGGAAGATGACCACCAATGCATTTCTCGGCGGGTCTGGAGAGCCTACCAACATTCATGAGCTTAAGATGGTTGCACAACCAATTGAAAAGCGCACAACAGTGCAGTGAAGAAGTGACTGAGGAGGAGTGGGAGTACTCTCGGGGTTGCACGACCAAGGTAAGTTTGCAATGTATGACTTGCGACTTTCTAGATGTTTGAACGGCCACTCATAATCTTTGTTGCTTGTAGTATAAGTCATACACAGTAGCATGGTGTAAAGGTCGACATTTTAGGGTGGAATGGATCGACAAAAAGTGTTTTATACAAGATTGTGGAATCATGGCAAAATGTGAACAGTCTAGTCGACGAATTTGATACAGATCCTATGGTGGTGGAACTCGCTTACTTTGGCACGCTACAATAGATTTTGAGGATCGATTATAGAGGATTTTTTGTGAGCTTGTTCGACGTGCAATGTTTGAAGAGAAACATGGAGGGTCGCAACGCTACTGTGCGCAGAGGAGAGTCTGGTTTCCTTGAGGTGGATTCAACTAAAAAATGGGCCAACCTAAGAGATACTTTCGTACTACTCGAGCATTGTGAACAAGTTTGTAAATATTTAACATCCAATTCTAGAAGTTATGTGCCTGGAACCACTCATGTAAGTTATGTGGCTCTGGCAGGGTGATATTTCATCCTACAAAGTCTGCATCAAACTAGTGGTACGGCATAGAAGTAGCGCCTCGTAGTGCACGGACGTATGAGGGCTACCATGTGCCAATGATAGCGGCACCAATGGAGGAGATCGGAGAGGATGCTCAGTCAGAAGCCATTGAGGTGGTGCCAGACGAGCATCAAGCTGCTACTCTCTATAAGGTGCATACAGAGGATCTACAAAATGAAATGGAGGACATCTGCCTAAATGAAGAGCTCTATATAGACATAGGGAGATATGTTGAGCTATGCGAGGATGAGACAGAGACCTCTTAAAGTCATAAACATTGTATTTGAACAATTTTTCTCTGTTTTATAATATATCTTGTATTCACGTGGCTTTTTGTCCATTCTTGTCTATATGCTATAGTTGAGAAATGTAAATTGTGTTTAATCATCATTGCTTTCTCTCTCTCTCTCTCTCTCTCTCTCTCTCTCTCTCTCTCTCTCTCTCTCTCTCTCTCTCTCTCTCTCTCTCTCTCTCTCTCTCTCTCTCTCTCTCGTCCATATAACTTGTCCATATGACTTTGTTTGATTTGTTTAATAGTATAGATTATAACTTGTCCATATTTTCTTCTCCATTCAATGTTAAGATTAAATGTTCGTGTATTTAATGCAGGTATGGATGATGATGAGTTTCTTTCTTCTTTGTCACCCTAGCAGAGGAGGTGGTACGAGGAGCGTCATTGCTCTAGAGCACCATCAGGTCGTTCGACTCCTTTAGTGTCTCTCTCTATTTTGAGGCATTCAGCACGCTTCGAAGCTTTAGTGTCGACGAGATGATCTTCACACTCGTCTAGGCACCGACGCTCTAGTGGTGGCGACGGTGGTTGCTGTGGGGATGCCGCCGCTGATTCCTCGACACCGCCTCGTGTTCGACGAGGCTCCTTACTTTCCCCTTCTTTCTCCGCCCCCACACTAGCCATGGCATTGCCATCTACGCAAGGTTTTGTGTGGCTATCGGTCGTTCCTGGCTAGCTACTCCTCCGGGAGTGACCCCAGTCAACACTCCTTGTTTCAGGGCCCAGACTCTAGTGGACACACCTGACGTCCATACTCCCATCGAGATGTCACTAGAGACACCACTTGAGACCCCTTCCGGGACACCCAGGTTCACGTGTCACAGGCAAGAGGGCCTACCATACTCGATCGACATAAGCGACGACATCATCTTGGATGACGAAGGCAAGAAAGTGATCTTGCACATACACGGTCTTTGCTCTCAGGTGTTTCGATACTACATACTAAACACCTGGAGTGAAGTGCCAAATGAATTAAAAGATAGAGTCATCAACATGCTGCATGATGAGTTTTCCGTGTCAACTTGATGAAGGTTCAAATGCACGAATACTGCAAGCACAAGCGTTCTAAAGTACAAAAAGCAATAAAGCATGGGTGGAACAGAACAGATTGGCAGGCCAAAGAAGATTGGAAGAATGTGAAGCAAGCAGCACACGAGAATCCTGACAAGTGGAATCAACAAAACGAGGTAGCCAAAGCGCGCGTAGAGGCAAGGAGCTTGCATCACTTGGAGTGGCAGGTGGGCATCATTTGAGGCCGTTTTTGTAAGTGTTTCTGCATTTCTTTTTAGGTTTGGTAGTTACGTCTATTTGTACTTTTAAATTCTAACATAATATATTCTTTGTTTGTTTTGAACAGTGGTCGATGACAGTGATGGGGGATTTTCATAAGCCAAGCTCCCATACCCCTCTTCTCTCGTCCCCACCCCATGAAAACCCCCTCTTAGGGAGGGAGTGATAAAAGGCATTGGAAAAAGTAAGAAAAAAATAAAGTATGATTATGTAAATATATGAGAAAGGTAAAATAGGCCACCTCATGCCTGCGGGGCAGTCCATCCCCACCTTGCCTCCTTTTTCTTCACTGATGCCCCGCCGTGTGTCCCTTTTCCTCTCCTCCACTCAAAAGGTCAACCCCCTCTCTTTTCCCTTTGTCCTTTCTCCTTTCTCTCTCCCCTCAAGCTACCCCACCTCTCACCAATAATGCATTATAACTCACCAATAATGCACCCTTACTCACATGCAACTTATGCTATCTTCCAAAACAGTATACCCCACCCCTCTTTTCTCTCTCCTACACTCTCCCATGATCCAAATACCCCCCTCTCTCTCTAAAATTCGAAATCTCTCTTGTCTTGTAGCCAGATGGCCTCCCCCACACTCACACACACTCAGTTTCACTGAAAAAGGTGCCCACAGACCCATCCTCACCCAGTGGTTACCTGATTTTCTTGTGTTCACACACATCTGCACACAGATTCACCTCTTAACACACTCTCCTCTCTCCCCTCTTGTAATTACTTTATTCTCCATGTCACCTCTCACTTTTTTTCATCAACCCATTTCTCTCTCTTAGTCTCTCTCTCATGAGACTGCTGTTTTGGCACATATACACACAGCCAGACAAGTGGGGCCCACAGTCACATGGTTTGTGTAGATAATGATTTCTTCATTTCTAAATTCTAGAATTTCTCCCCCCTCCTACCCTATATAAAGAGGGGTCACTATCACACTAAACACACACAACATCACCAAAGAACACACTATGCACTGTGTGTGCCTAGTGCATACACACACACCCACACCATCACCATCACCGCAATCACCATGCTTGTCTTGAGCATGACCTCTACACCCTTGGCTATGGAAGATGAAGGGCAACTAAATGAAGGATGATGGCCATAATCCTCGTGCGAGTTTTCGCCATCAACTCCCACCTATCCGCCATGTGCTCTACCACTCTCTCCCTTCTCATTCCCCTACCCTATGCTCCCCATTTCATCGCCTAATTCTCTAAATAAAGCTTTAGGTTTTGTGAGTATGTTTTCTTGCAATGTTTTGCCCATGTGAGGTGTGCGGAATCGCCACCTAGTCTTGTGTTTTGGAGTGAGCTTGTGTATGTGTGAAGGGTGTGCGGATTCGCCATCCTTTTGTGGTGCCTAAGTACTAAGCCGCTATACCCCCTCCCTCACTCACTCTCTCTCTCTCTCTCTCTCTCTCTCTCTCTCTCTCTCTCTCTCTCACTTGATCTCATTCCCTTTCCTCTTCATCATTACTCCCAAGCATCCATCTCTCTTGGATGAAAACTTTGTTATGGTGGTGTGTTGTTTGCGTCCTAGCCGCTGAAGCTAGGTGGTGCCCCTTGTTTGCTTTACCATGACAGGCTCGAGGCGCGCCATTCGGTCCCCGGTGTTTTAGAGGCCGTCGGGGGTTCGGGGTTCGCTTTGCTCCCGTCATTTGGTGCCCCCACTGAGGAGGGCTTTCTAAGACCCTTCAGTTTACAATGCTGAAAGTGACGCCCACTATCAATCATGGACGAATGGTTGAAGGAATTTTTTAACTGGAGGACGGAAGAAGAAGAGCCGAAGGAGGCACTAGCTGCCTTCATTGAGGTGCTACTGCCAGGCTGCAGTGTCGTCAGCATTCAAGAGGTAAATTCTCCATCTCGTGTCGCTCGTTCTAACTATAAATTGAGAGCATCAGGTGGGAGGTCGGTGAAGTGCCATCACTGTTGTCAACCAAGGCACACTGTCAATGAGTGCCAGCAACGAAGGCAGCGAAAGGGCTGAAGTCATCTACATCGACATTCATCGCAAATAAGTCATTCACATCAAGGAAGGAGAGCAAACGGTGAGACCTCTTTTCCCTAAAGAAACTACAGTCAAAGTTATAACTCCAAAGTGGCCTAAAGGGGCTGCTCGAGCCAAAGGCAAGGAGAAGATAAGCCAGTCTGGAAACACATGACCCCGAAGGGAGAAGCATCTGGCCAAGCAAGTGCTTCAAGCTCAGAAAGCCGGATTGTACCCAGTTTGCCAAAGAGAAAGTCATGCGAAGCTAAGCGGCGAAAGGTCGCCTACCGATTTGCACGACGCATGCGAGTGCTACCAATCCACTTCGACAATCCGGAAGAAGAAGTGGTAAGAAGATTCCCATGTCCTAGAGAAGAGTGGTTCGGCTACTGCTCTCGCTGTTTTGGAAAGAGAGTGGAGGATCTTCCTCCTCTCCCTATACAACTTATCCTGAAGAAGCTCTCTACCACGGGAGAAACCCAGTGGGCTGGGGACGAGTTGCAACTGAATGGAGTAGAATTCATGCAACACGCCGACTACGGAAATTACCTGCAATTGTTGTTAGCCAAGAGGCTGGGAGTGGTCAGACGCGTCGCCATCACCCCGTACGTGCTGAGCAACGAAGGAAAGGTAGAGCCCATGAAAGGCGATGACCTCTTGTGGATGTGCCGACTCATCAACACTGGCACGATAAGAGTATAAGTAAGTATTTCATCCTCTGTGCATGATGGAAAATGGGCCAACGGCATTCCCGTTCAGATTCTTGCAGCATATGCATGTGAATATCTATGTAGATAGGAAAGTCTTCTACCAACAGAAGATCGTACACCTATTCGGTGCGGCGGTACTAGGAGAAATCCTCAATTCCCCGAACCCTATCATTCTCCCCATATTAGATTACCATCATTCCTTTAATGTTTCTATCTTTATCTTGTTTTAACCTATCCACCCACCCTTGTAAAAAAGCTGCTATGAGCCGCACTGTTAATGTAATGTAAAAAAAAAAAGAAAAAAAGAAAAAAAGAGGTTTGTAATATCCTGAGTCACTACCATGGCAAGTGTTTCTTTCCCCACGTTCAGTGGAAAGAAGGGAGAGGATCTCACCACCGACTTTTTGGATGATTTCGACATTGCTTGTATCGTCTCCAACAAAGATAACGATGCTTCACGACTTAGAATTTTTCCTCTACTGATGAAAGTAGAGGCCAAGTCCTGGTATAATGCATTGCCCCAGGCCACCAAGAATGCATGGGATGTGTTAATGGCTACTTTTGTAAAGAGGTTTGGTGGAGGCACAACCTCGGAGAGGCTATGGTAGTTACTGACAGAATTAAAGCAGGGAGGCCTGCTGGAGTATGCCACCTACGAGTCCAAATTTGTGGACTTATGGGAGAGATGGGTTGCCTCGCTGGAGGAAAGTGAAGGAGCGCCTAATTTCCTAAAGAAGGACCGTTTCATTGCTGGTCTATGGTCGCCGCTTAGAGAGAAGGTGAAGGGAAGGTTTCCTGCAACATATGAGTTGGCAGTCGAAGTAGCCCGCCTTAAAGACAAGAAGCTACGCATGCAAGCAAGAGTAAACGAGTTAGAGGAAACAAGCTCGATACAACCAACCCCACTGACTACAACAGCCAATCATAGAGTCCAACCGCAGGAGGCATCAGAAGAGCAAGACCTGCTGAGTCGTATCACCACCCAACTAGAGAGTTTATCTGTGCATCTGGTGCAGCAAGGGCATGCACCTGGCAGGAACCCAGAACAAGGAAGAGGACAACGAAGGCAGAACCCAGAGTACCACTGTTACAACTACGGGGAAGATGGCCATGAAATGTACTACTGCCCACACCCGAGGAGGCAGAATTTCAATAGAGGGGGGAGACAGAATCAGATCTCTCCACCAAGAGCAAGACCACCGCCACTCAGGCAACCAATCCCACCTGTTCAAATCACACCACCAGCAGTGCAACCACAGCTAGCCACACCAATTCGACGCCAGTCACCAATGCAACCACCACCACAATCACCACTTACAATCATCCTACGCCCACCACCAATTGGTACCCGCACACCAAGTATCATTGGTCTTGCAGAAGAGGTAAAAATGAGTGTAACAGAAGAAGGATCAAGTAAGAAGACTATTCAAAGAACTGAAGCAGTGGAACAAGAGGTTAAAGAATCAAAAGATGCTACCCAGGTGGGGGAGGTAAGTCAAGAAAATTGTGTTACAAATGTGAGTACATCTTTAACCTTGGATGAAATAGGCACCAAAGCGATCAATCGACAGCATTGGGCAGTAAGGGTAAGACGGTGTAAAGTGTTGATTAGGCCTTGTCAGAGTAAGAGGAATGCAAAGGTCATGAAAGATACAAGAGAAGAGGAAAACCAGCCTGTTAGCAAGGCTTTGCAGAAGATAGACAACATATCAAGCAAAGGGGAGGGCTTTGAAAACGGAAGCCTGTGCACCAACATGGACCCAGGACAGTGTAGCAAGCTAAAGGAATCTTGCATCAAGGCAGTTTCACTTGAGGACCATAACGAAGAGGTAAGTATGACTGAAGGTTTGGAGTTGGATATTGCTCCAGAGGCTTGGCAGCCGAGCAAGACTTTATTGTGTAGTGTTATAGACTTGGAGATGGGTAATGCCTCTAGTCTACTGAAAGATGTTATAAACTTGGAGATGGGTAATGCCTCCAGTTTATGTCAGGATGTTCATAGTAAGTTTGATGATCAATATGTTGCCAACCTTTTAAGGATGTTCCAAACTCCTCCACAACACAGCATTGTGTTTGCATGGGATGCATCAGACCTATGGCTATGGCTAGCTGCTCTAACATATAGAGAGAAGATCAGCATGGAGATAAGAGCAAAGGAGCCATGGATAGACAAAAGCCTGATAGAATGCAAGAATAAAGACCTCATTCGCAATTTGGTACAATTTTTTACAAATAGTGCATCCTCTCTTTGGAGAAAGGTAAGTGGATTACGCTTGTATTTAAGCCGCAAGGTAGGTGGCTTGCTATTAGCATCAGTAAAGGAAGCCAACATGTTTGAGCACACCCAAAAGAAGCATGATATGCTTGCAGTTTTTTCTAATGGTAGTAAGCAGGACTCTGAAGACAACTTGAGCTCACCACACCAACAAGGCGGCCATATATGGTGGATTCTTGGTACACTCTTGGGAATCATACTTTTCAGTTCTGTCTTTGCAGGAGCCAAGATGCTCATTTCCCCTCTCGCTACTGGTGGTTACAAATTTGGTCCAATTTGGCATGCAAATTTTATTGTTCGGACACTGCAGACAATGATCCTATTTTTCACTTGGGATCCAGGAGGACACTGGCACAAAGTTCTGGAAGCCATGGGCTTCCCCTTTAATCAACTGACACTATTCCAAGGAACAAGCTATCACCCGGACCTGGTACAGATTCATGAATATCCCAGAAATCTCACCAATGGCCAAATGGAATGGCTAGTTCAGAAGGCAACTCGATATCGGATCCTATAGCTAAGCGGAAGAAGAAAGAGAGATAGAGGCATGAATGCCTCTAGCCAAAAGGGGAGGGCTAATGATGGGGGCTTTTCATAAGCCAAGCTCCCATACCCCTCTTCTCTCGTCCCCACCCCATGAAAACCCCCTCTTAGGGAGGGAGTGATAAAAGGCATTGGAAAAAGTAAGAAAAAAATAAAGTATGATTATGTAAATATATGAGAAAAGTAAAATAGGCCACCTCATGCCTGCGGGGCAGTCCATCCCCACCTTGCCTCCTTTTTCTTCACTGATGCCCCGCCGTGTGTCCCTTTTCCTCTCCTCCACTCAAAAGGTCAGCCCCCTCTCTCTTCCCTTTGTCCTTTCTCCTTTCTCTCTCCCCTCAAGCTACCCCACCTCTCACCAATAATGCATTATAACTCACCAATAATGCACCCTAACTCACATGCAACTTATGCTATCTTCCAAAACAGTATACCCTACCCCTCTATACCCCCTCCCTCACTCACTCTCTCTCTCTCTCTCTCTCTCTCTCTCTCTCTCTCTCTCTCTCTCTCTCTCTCTCTCTCTCTCTCTCTCACTTGATCTCATTCCCTTTCCTCTTCATCATTACTCCCAAGCATCCATCTCTCTTGGATGAAAACTTTGTTATGGTGGTGTGTTGTTTGCGTCCTAGCCGCTGAAGTTAGGTGGTGCCCCCTGTTTGCTTTACCATGACAGGCTCAAGGCGCACCATTCGGTCCCCGGTGTTTTAGAGGCCGTCGGGGGTTCGGGGTTCGCTTTGCTCCCGTCAACAGGACGTGACCCCACACCGTGTGAGCACGAGTACACATGCAGAAAGGGCTTTAACTCCCTGATACAAATTCTCAATGCTAGCGACAGCATGGTTAGTATTTCACTTTACTCGTTTACATTTGTTGTATTTTAATGATAAGCTAAGAAATTAGATTGTTTTATAATTATATGTTTATACTTACAGAAAGTCTTATTGTTTTTTTCTGCAGAATCCGACAGATATGCTGCTTGGACGCGATGAGACGTCTGATTAGACAACGTCAGTCTAGCCATAGCCAGATAGCATTAGTTTTCTTTTGTCATAGCATGTATAATGAGATGATGTGTACATCTTTTTTGCTATTGAAAAACCATTTATTTTCTCAATAATGACAATTGTGTTGTAACTATTACATGTGCAAAGCTTAACAATCAAGTGATTTTTCCTATGATAATTGTTGATTTACTTTTGTCAATTCACTTTCATCCAATTACTTCTGTTAGTTTTGAATCTTTATTCTACAAACAATACTATGCATGATGGAGTTAATGGTTATATTGTCTTGTGGGTGACTACTTTGGGTCTATACCTTGCACTTTCTTTCAAAGGTGAATTTGTGCTTATCTTGGATTCATTTAGGTATACTTTATTCTGGAAACATTCAATATGGTTGATGGGTGGTAGGGCATTGAAGATGGGTGGTAGGGCATTCAATGCCCTACCACCCAAAAAAATTTACTCTCGGGAGTCGCTATAAGCATCTCTATACAAGGTTCTGCAACGTCACTATAAGCGTCACTACAGAAGTACTACAATCATCGCTATAACCATTGGTATAGACTTTGCTCTACACGTCACTATATAGCGATGTATATAGCGATGCCTATAGCAACGGTTATAGCGACGTTCCTGTAGCGACGGTCTTAACGATGCCAAAAAGTAAAAAAACCAAATGTATTTCCGTCGCTAAAAGCGTCACAAGTGCACATAACCTCTTGTAGTGAAGGTTGTCTACTCAAATCATAGCACAAGCCTTTGTTACCTTCTAAGAAAGACATCCATGGGGCTCATGCTTGCTCAGGATCATGAAAAACTTGAATGCATGTGAGCAACATTTTGCAGATTTTACATAGCATTGCACATGAGAGGTCAGGGATGCTCTTGGATAAGTTCATGGTGCCCGTTTTGCTCTGGACCTGGCAATTTTGGGTAATTAAGCCAAGTTGGCCTTTTTTTATTCATTAGGAAAAATATGAACCCCAAAAGGGCTTTGTAAGGATCCATAATTTTAAGGGATTAAGACTAAAAATGTGTGTGATTTAGGAGACAAAGCCTTTGAATGAGGGTACTCTCATAAGCTTTTTTTTAGACTGTCATAAGCTTTTTGTAGGTTGAAATAGAGGCTAGGGAGGGAGGATAGGTACATTCTCTCTCTATCCAAAAGAGTGGTGGTCCTTATGACAATAACTACCCTCCCCCCCATTTTTGCCACATCATCAAGGCGTCCATAGCCTCAACCCAAAAAAGAAGTTTTTTCAAAAAAAAAACTCACTTTTACTCAAGACTTCTTCCCAACCTATATGTATACCCAAAAATCAATTTTCTCTCTCAGAATCTCACTACTAAACCTGCAAAATATCAAACTTTCCACCTTTTTTTATTTCCCTCCAAAATCACTCCCCTCTCTCTCACTCCTCTCTCTCTCTTCTCTCTCCTACTTTTCAGTGCACACTCTTCCTCCTTCCCTCTCTCACTCCTCTCTCTGTAGATTCTCTCTCCTACTTTTCAGCGCACACTCTTCCTCCTTCCCTCTCCTTATTGCAGGTCAACTCCATAGCTTTGTTGCAGATATCCCCCCCCCCCATAGCTCTCCACTCCATAGCCCTCTTCTCCACTCCATAGCTCTCCTGCAGCTCTCCACTCCATAGCTCTTCTGTAGCTCTCCGTCCCAAAGCTCCCCACTCCAAAGCTCTCCTCTCCACTCCATAGCTCTCCCTGCAGCTCTCCATCCATAGCTCTTCACTCCATAGCTCACCTCTCCCCTCCCTGGCTCTGCTGCAGCTCTCCACTCTTGCTTTAGGCCAACTTTATTCCCCTTTCATGGAGCTAGGCGACACTACAAACCTCCCATGCATAGCAAGATCTTCAAGTTTGAAAACGGTTTCTCTACATGTTTGGCTGCCAAAGGAGTTTGCACCCTCAAAGCATCATTACTTACAAACTGCACAACAACACCGTGGTGCAGGTCACAGCAATGTGAGCTTTTGGGTGCATGGTTGCCTCTACCCTAATGATCCATCCATCAATGTGTATCCAACATTCACTAGTCTTGCTTCATTCTTACAATATATAGATAGAGGGGAGCACAGTCTTCTTGGATACTGCAAGCAATTGTCATCTATTAGAGCTGATAGCACACAATGGTCTTTGTAGCCCATAATATACAACCCATATTATCTTCCTTGGCCCCTCTCTACCTCCTTCATTCTATGTTATACAACCCCACCTCTCCATGATAAGCATACAAATGAAAATAAAAATCTCCCCTCCACAACATGATTGTCACGATCAAAAACAAAAAGCATACATATTTGTTTGTCAAAAGAGCTTGCACCCTCCAAGCATTATGACTTACATACAACACAACAATGTCGTAGTGCAGGTCACACAGATGTGGACCTTTGTGTGAATGGTTGCCTCTACCCCAATGACCCTTTGGTTAATGTGTATCCAACATTCAATAGTCTCCCTACCTTCTTGCAATATGTAGGTAGAGGGGAGCCATGTTTGCTTGGCTACTGGAAGCGGTTGTCCACTATCAGAGCTCATAGTGTGCAATGGTGGATGCATCAACACCAATTTATCATTCATAACAATTCTAGTCTGCAACAGAGGATCATTCATGTGGAGAAAGAAGCACAAACTCTTCAGCAACATGTGGAACAGAAGGATGGTAAGATTGCAAAGCTTGAGGGTACCATATTGAGTTTGAAAGAGACATCTTTATGTGCAAGGGAGCATAAGAAGAGCTTCTCGTCCATAAAGACCCTTGCTCCCAAAGGTGGTGCTCGGAAGAGAAGAGTTATAGCTACAAGATGCATTTTTACATACCCTATCATGTATCCTATATGTATGAAGTCGCTTATGTGGTGATTGTTTAGTTTTTTATTTTTATTGCAGGAATTTCATCCAAGAGACATATGGTAGCCAAAGCCAAGAAGATCCCATTCATTTGCTTACAGTTTCCTTAAGAAGGCAGATGTCATAGCACTCGTGTACACACCAAAAGGAAAACATATCAATGATGTTGTAACCAAGGAGGTGATGCGTTGTCGTGATGTGACACGTACATAGTGGGAACAAATGCTACAAGATCTATCTTGTGACTTTTTAAATACATAAGTATATTTCCTATAATGTACATATACATATTAGAGTATAATAATAAGCTTTTTATCTCGTCCTATTATTTATCTCAAGGGTAACATATTGTTACTTTACCATCAAAAAATACTATGAGAAAAGCCTCAATAGCTCCGCCTCTTTAACTTGGGGCAAAAAGCATTGATTCTTTCTTTCTACTATCTCATTATTATCTCACACCCTAGTTAAATCCTATATCTAGGGTAACTACTAATATATAAATATATTCTATGTATTTTTCTTATATTTCTTTTTAAATAGCTACTAGGAAGGAATCAAATCCTACTGAAACACTAGGTGGCATGATTTTCAAAGATACACCTATTTTAATGAATTATTGCAAGCATGATTACAAAAATTTGTCAAAGAGCAATGTCATGCTTTCATATTTCATGAGTTATCCATTGGAATCAAATAAAAGTCTAGGCTAAGGGGACCACAAGAAGACTTTTGCTGCCAAAATTGTACCTTATTTTGATGGTTTTTTACACAAGGTTCCAATCCAAATTGGAAAAAGTATATAAAACGGGAGTCTTATCTAATGAGCTGAATTTTTTGCTCCTATTTTTTTCTTTATTTGGAGCCACGGTTGAGGAGATATGATCAAAACACTCGACCCCAGTCTGCCCACATCACGCAGGGATAGCTCATTTCAAACTTTTCCAGTTTCTACTCACACTGGCTCTTCTCTTCTTGTGTAAACCCTTGGGAGTTCCTCACCTATAAAAGGAGACCTCTTCTTCCTTGAAAACCATTCAAGCCATTCAATCCATTCATGAGATGAATTCATGAGGAAGTGAGAGTAGTAATGCCTAATTGTACTTAACCATAAACATAAGCATAAGCCTACACTTACTCCTAGCAGAAGACTAGTCAATCTTGTAAGTTATCCTTGGAATATAAGCTCTAATCAAAGAAGGACTTGAACTTGGTGCATCAATCAAGGCTTGAAGTCTTCCCTCTTCTTCTCTCTGCATCAAAAATGGTGAATAACTCCCGAAGGGTTTGTCAAGTAAGATGTGTTCTGCTTTGATATTTTGTTGTTTTCTTTTTCATCTCTAATCCAACATATATCTCTAATTTCATCTCCCTCTCTAACCAAATCTATCTCTCTCACTCTAGAAATTCATTCTCTCTACAAATTCTAGATTCTCCTTGCTACAAGTATATCTCTCCTCGCAGTGTCCTTATTGCCTGTTGTGGGCAAGAATAGGGCTTGGAGGGAAACTTCTCATCTCTTTACTTCTCTCATATCTACATTTTCACATACTATTCTAGATGAATAATCCAAATTATGTGAATTTCTATCGCTTCCACTCTGTGTGATCTATTAGAATTAACATATGAATTAGCCGTAAAATACACGTTCAACATTGTATAGTGTTTCTCTTTGGCCCAGAAAGGCTCAATGAAATACTTCTTTTACCAGATCCCATCATACTGCCCCTTATAGACTAAAACTTTTCTTTTGATATAAGTGTAGTTATCTTGCTATGAACCAAGAGTATTTTTACACACAATTAATCCCAATAACTAGATAAAACATATATATTATGGTAAGCACAAGATTACAATTCCAAAGAACAATTCATAGCCTGTATGGTCGGCAAAGATTGAACACCATTCATAGCGGGAAAGATTGAATTCCATTCACTCATCTATTAACCCTTTCATATTATCCGTGATACGATATGACCATAGCTTTGATGTTTTCATCTTTGTGTTTTTTTTATATTCTCTTTTGTGTTCTTTCTTTGTGTGTGTGAGTGCAAGAGAGAAAGGGTGTGGCTTCTTTGATTGCACTCCTTCTAAACCGTAAACTTCATGGCATCTATGGTATAACTCCTTCATAAAAAATTTGGAGTTCTCTCACAAACTCTCACAGCCAAAATCCCGGTACTTTCCTGGCAAGACCGCAAATTTCTCGACATATTTTTGGTGAACCCGACGTGAATCTGCCAGGGTGAGAGTTTTTGAGTAAGCATGGGTGATCATGTTGAGCAACAGGGTATGCATTTTGACCCAAAAACAATGTAAATGTTTCAAGCATTTGCAATGTTCATGCAAAAGCAACATGCCACTGAAAGAAGGGAGATTTCAGCAACCAAAGCCATACAAGCGGTTGTCAATAGAATGGATTAGTTCAATGGAAAAGATGTAACCAAGTACTTGCGTGAGTATGTAAAGGAGATGGAGCTGCATCACGTGTCAGAAGGTGCGATGATTCAAAGCTTTGAGCTAGATGTTGCTCCAAAAATTAGGGAACATGTTAGGGGAATTAAAGATGGGCATGGGAGAAACTGGGAAGAACTCAAAGTAGCTTTAAAGGAGGAATATTTCATGGAGGACTCTGAGAGAGTGACCAAAAGGACATTCTCAAAATGGGTAGTCAAGCTAAAGCAAGGACTATCAATAATGGAGCTACTTAGGAAATTTGAGCGGCACTATGCACAACTCACCAAGACAGAAAGGGCCACACTAGATGCAAAGAAGACAGATCTTTTCTTACAAGCTGCAGGCAAAGAGTTTCAAGAAAATTTGAAGCTTCTTCTTGAAGATAAAGATGCTCAGCAAGGACTAAAGACCTACTGGAATGAAGTTGAAGGTGCTCCTCACTACTTGCTAAATGACAAAGAAGAAGGGAAAAGATGGTGGATTGGCAATAGGGCAAGATGACAAAGAAGGACACAGGTATGTGGTGAGATTTGGAGCAAAGGTACTAAGTGCTTGCCAAAGAAACTATCCACAGATAAAGAGAGAGTTATGGGGTATAGTTACAGCCTTGAAAAACGGGAAAGAGTACCTAATTGGTGCATGTGTGGTTGTAGAAACATATTGTCTACCACTTTTTGGGATGATTACAAGCTGCTCAACGCCAGATATTTCTATGTTGCGGTGGATTGCCTACATTAAGTCATTAAATCCCAAGTTTAAGTACATTAGAAGTAAAGACAATACAATGGTAGATATGCTATCAAGGACAAGGTATGAAGATGACTCACAGATGATTGACGAGGGAGATGATGTAGGGACAAAGTTCTATTATATCTCTCATGTCAAAGGTAACAATGTCTGCATGACTAATCCACTTGAAGTTTTCTTGAAAGAGCCTTATGAAGGTGATTGGCTTCTTATTGGAAGCTACTTAAGTACTCTAGCAAAACAAGATGATTGGTCTAAACAAGAACTCAAGAGGATACGCAGGAAAGCATATGGGTAATTTTTTAGGAATGGTTACTTGTGGCAGTATCCTAAACAAAAGGGGTGCTACACCACAAAGGGTTATATGTAAAAAAGAGACTCAAGTAAAGCTCATGCAAAAGTTTCATGGCAGTCTATGGGTTGGACACAAGGGTGTGTGGGAAACCTTCTCCAAGTTGAAAGAAAAATAATGGTGGAAGGGTATGTACAAAGATGTATCTCAATTTGTAGAGTCATGTGTAACTTGTCAAATGTATTCAAATGTCCGACATCATGATGGATTGCACCCTACATATCCACTAGCCATGCGCTATAAATGGGTTGTGGATCTAATCACAATGCCTCTAGGACTCTGGAAGATGAGATACTTGGTTCTTGCACGAGAGGACCTAACTAACCAGCTTGAAGGAAGAGCATTAAGAGCTAAAACCACAGAATCTGTGTGCAAACTCCTTCTTGATGAGACGATGTGTTGTTATGGTTGTGTAGGGAAGATCACTATAGATAGAGGTGAGCTAGATGCCGAGGAAGCAAGGGAATTATTTTCCAGATTAGGAATCAAGCTTTCTCTTACTACAGCTTACAACCCTGAAGGCAATGGAAAGAGTGAAAGAGGGCATCCTCCTATCAACAAAGCTTTGGCCAAGGCTTGTGAAAAAAGAGTTGATGAGTGGCCAAAATTGTTGCCATATGCTTTATGGGTTGATCGTACAACACATAGCTTAGTAACTGGCTATATGCCTGCAAAGTTGATGTATGGTCAAAAATTGTGATGCCTATTGAAGATACAATTCCCACATGGAATATACTACCTTGGCAAGAGGGGCTTAGCAAGGAAGAGCTCCTTGCATTGCACATAAGGCAACTAGCAAGAAGACCTGCAGACATTGAGGCTGCAAAAGAACGACTCAAAAATGCAAGGTTGAAAAACAAGGACTACTTTGATAAGCGACATAGGCTCAGGAGCAAAGCAATTGACAAAAGTGACTAGATTTTAGTGTATGATAGTAACCTTGATAACCAGCACACAGTCATGCGTAAGTTTTCAAAAAGATGGTTTGGACCATATGTTGTAAAGCATGTGCATGAAAATGCTACTTACAGTTTTTTTGAACTAGATGGTACAGAAGTAAAGATTCCCATTGAGGAAAAAGAATCAAAATGTTTAAGAGAAGAGGAGAAAATGATCCAGAAGATGTTGACGAGGAGGAAGAGCAAAACACAGGTGAAGATCAAAGTGAAGACAAAGCTTTGGAATCATCCAGTGAAGAATAAACCAAGAAAGATGTACAAGAAGATTGATCTTACAAAGAGAAAATATGGCACATACCGAAGGATGTGCAGGCTTAGAGGGGGTGGATGTCCTGCTGTGACACGTACATAGTGGGAACAAATGCTACAAGATCTATCTTATGACTTTTTAGATACATAATTATATTTCCTATAATGTGTATATACATATTTAAGTATAATAATAAGCTTTCTATCTCATCCTATTATTTATCTCAAGGGTAACATATTGTTACTTTACCGTCAAAAATACTATGGGAAAAGCATCAATAGCTCCGCCTTTTTAACTTGGGGCAAAAAACATTCATTCTTTCTTTCTACATCTCATTATTATCTTACACCGTAGCTGGATCCTATATCTACGGTAACTTCCAATATATATATATATATATTCTATGTATTTTTCTTATATTTCTTTTTAAATAGCTACTAGAAGGAATCAAATCCTAGTGGGACACTAGGTGGCATGATTTTCAAAGATACACTTATTTTAATGCATTATTACAAGCATGAGTGCAAAACTTTGTCAAGGAGCAATGTCATGCTTTCATATTACATGAGGTGTCCATTGGAATCAAATAGAAGTCTAGGCTAGGGGACCACAAGAAAACTTTTGCTGCCAAAATGGTACCCCATTTTAATGATTTTTTTACACAAAGTTTCAATCCGAATTGGAAAAAGTATATAAAATGGGAGTTGTAGATAATGAGCTAAATTTTATGCTCCTATTTTTTTTTTCCTTTATTTATATCCACGGTTGAGGAGATATGATCAAACACTGGACCCCAATCTACCCACAAGGGACAACTCATTTCAAACTTTTCCAGTTTTTGTTCACACTGGCTCTTCTCTTCTTGTGTAAACCCTTGGGGGTTCCCTTCACCTATAAAAGGGGACCTCTTCTTCCTTGAAAACCATTCAAGCGATTAAAGCCATTCATGAGATGAATTCATGAGGGATTGAGAGTAGTAATGCCTAATTGTACTTAGCATGTGTCGTAGAAATTCATACACAGCTGGGATTCTAGGGTTTTTTCCTAGACATAGACTTGCTACCCAACTGTATAGAAACGTTCTTTGATGAATTTAGAACTTACTCCTCATGTCTCGTGTGAAACGACGCTGAAAACCGGTGACTGTGGACTCCAGAAATCTTGCAAGAAGAAGGTAGAGATCTCTCTTCTCCAAGAGTGACTAGTGAAAATGTGGTGATTTTGGGCTACCTTGGATATCTATAATCGGACTAATTTAGGCTTTTTGTTTTCGTTTTTCGTTTTGATTGAGTATTTTTGTGCATGTCTTTTGATCATCAACGTATCTTCAATTTCTCCATCTGAGCTCATTTGCAATTTATTATTAATTTTTGACCTGTTTATTGAAAAAATCAAAGAAAATAATCAAATGCAATAAAAAAGAAAATTGAAAAATCAACAATTAAGAAAATCCATTGAAAACCACTATTTTATTACTTTTTGGTGGATTTCTCCATTTTTAAGCTCCAATATCAAGAAGAGTTAATGAAAATAAGCAAAAGAAAGGCTATTTTTTTATGTACTTTCTGATAGTATCTACATTATTTACGCTCCTCGAGGAGATTTTATCAGTTGAATTTCCCTGTTGATGATTTTTAAGGGCATTATTAGGTAATTTTGTAAAAAACCACACATTAACATCCAACTTTTTTCCTCCCTCTTCAAACATTGCCCTTAACCAATTAAGTTTCCTTCCACCCCTCCTAGATGGAGTACTCCGAGATGACTGTGTGCATGGGTTGAACAATTTTGTCTATGCATAGTCGTGGTTGACTCTATCATACTTTGAAGCTCAATGCAATTGAAACCAGTATGCGGAGCAAGAGTTGGGCCTTGAGTAGTTAACTCAAGGGTTTTCATGGTCGAGGTTTCTTATTGTATTTTTCTAAACAGTAGATTTTGTAATTTGTGTACTCTTTGCTTGATTGTACCATCTGGATGCTTTGGCACACTGATCTCCTAAGCTATTGATATCAAATGATGACAATTGTTGAGACTTAACTCTCCATTGGTATTTTGTTTTTCCTTTGATGAATTTTTGTGGTTGAGTGTATTGAGATTTATCTTTCCACTGATTCATTGGATTTTCAGTTTGTGGAGAGAATAATGCTCCTTTGGTTTCCAAACCCATCTAGTGCTAGTTTCTCTTCTGAAAGATGTTTTTCTCTGAGTTGTTAGATATGAAACTTTCTTCAGTATGGTAGGTGAGTTTTAGGCACCCAAATTTGAGACAGATTGTCCTTGATTTGTGTTTTTGGTACCCAAATCTGCGTGACTCCTTGCATGCTACTTGTAGCATTTGCTTGTCTAGATGATGACGTAGATTAATTATTCTCTTGTTTCTTTTGTGCACGACCTCTTTTCCATTCCTCTTTTCTTGGTGCAATTGGGACTAAGAGTTTTTCTCCTTTAAGTGATAGCTTGAGTTTGTTGGTGTCCCAATCTGGCACTACATTGTATGTCCGCATCCATGAGATTCCAAGAATCATTTTCATTCATATGTTCATTTGGTATGCATACAAATTGATTTGGGCATGAAAATCCATCGACTACCACATTCAAGTTGACTATTCCCAATGCCGATGTTGGGTTTTTGTTGCATCCTTTGATAGCAGATATTTCCAGTGCTAAAGACTGATTCGTAGCTTTCTTGTAAGTGGAATAACTCACTGCATTCATTCAAGCTCCGGTATCTACTAATGCATTTGTGCTATGATTGTTCAATTGTATCTTGATGCAAAGGTCAATTCCATCCAACCATTCATCATTCGTGACACTGTATCATTTTGTGATTCCCATAATCTTTCACCTGGTTCCAAAGTGTTGATGGGGATAGGTGTTTGTTGATTTTCTGAAAGCATCTTTCCTCTTGACTACTCAAAGTCGAGCTTCCTCTTGAGCTTCATCAATAACCTGCTATCATTTAACCTTTCTCTACTTTGATGCGTGCATTTTCTCTAGCAAATCATTGGTTAGTGGTAAATGGTACTTCTTTAAGCGGCATCCACTAATCCAGTTAACCATTGATTCACCATCTAGAGTGGAAAACTTAACTGCTCCACTTGGAGATACATCTTCAATGATAAACGGTCCATTTTCCTTTTTCTTGAACTTGGAAATGTGTTGCTTAAGGGAATAAACTAAAACTAGGTCCCCTTTTTTGAAGATTTTTGTGACTAGATGTGAATAAAAAATTCTTGTTTTTGCTTCCATTTTTGTACATAGATGTGAGATACAACTGTTATTCTTTGCTCATCAAGATTTTCTAAACCTTCAAGTCTCTCTCATAATTCATGTCCCGTCCACTCAAAATCTTGAGCTACCCTTAGTGTTGGCAATAGAAATTATATCGATAGTATGGCATCAAGACCATAAACAAGATTAAAGAGTGTAGCATTTAAAGATGTCTTGAATGAAACTCTATAAGCTCGTAGAGTGGCATGTAGATTCATTTTCCAATCAGTTCGTCCTGAACTAACCACTTTAGTCAATACTTAGCTAAGAATTTTATTTGTGTGCTCAACTTGTCCATTTTCTTATGAATGATATGGAGCGGATTTGTTATGGATGACCATAAATTCATTTAGCAGATACTCAATTACCTCATTGAGGAAATGAGTTCCCCTATCACTGACAATTTCTATTGGAAGTCCATAGCTTGTGAATACATTATCATACAAGAATGCGGCTGTGGTTCTAGCATCATTCTTTCTGGTTGCCTTAGCCTCTACCCACTTGGTCAAATAGTATGTAGCTACAATGATATATTGAGCTTGAGTTCTATAAGCTAGTGGTTGTATTGGCCAAACAAAATCTATACCCCATTTTGCAAAAGCTCTAGCCCCCATCATTGGTCTTAAAGGCATGCTATCTATCCTTGTTGGCATTTTTTCTCGTTGGCATGCATCACACCTTCGAACATATTCTTTGGCATCTGCAAAAGTATTGGCCACTATATGATTTCCATTAAAATTGCTCTAGCGATAGTTTCACTAGAAAAGTGACATCCAGCTAATCCAGAATGTGCTTGTTCTAGTGTGGGTATATATTCATCTTCATTTGCACAAAGATGCAAATGTTGATCTTTTCCTCTCTGATACAATTGGTTTACAATAAGCCTACATAGTCTCTTGCTTTAGCTTCAATAGCTCTTTGGCGACGCTTACTCATATCCTCCAGAAATGTTTTGCTTGATAAGTATGTAACTAGATAGTTACTCCACTTAGGAACGAGTGATATTTGAAATAATGTCACATGAGATATGGATTTTTTTTCTGGCATTGAAGACAATCTTTCACAAATGAGTGAACATCACTTTTCATGGTCGGCCAGAATACTCCAAGTCTCAAGATTTGCTGCATAGTTTGGTCTTCCGCAAAGTGAAGTCCTATTATGGTAATGTGTGCTTAACTTAGGTATTGGGTTCTCTCCTCAGGATTAATACACAAAAGAAATATTCTATCTCGATTTTTCTGTATAGCCTTCCAGCTAGTAATTGATACATAGTCGATTGCCCAATTAATCCTGGTGTAATAGGAAGTGGTATTTGAAAACCCACTTGAGCTATAGTCATCAATGAAACCATATTTTCTCACCAACGGGGTATCATTTCCATGGAGAGAAGATATGCATCTGGTAGATCATCCTCTACCCCTTTTGGTGGTTCTCCTAAAATAATCCTTGATAAATGATCTACTCTTTGGTGTTTGGCGCCATTTTTCAAACTACAGTGTAATCAAATTCCAAAAGAATGATGAACCATGTCACTATTCTCCCTCTGTTGCATGGCTTGTTGACCAAGTACAATAAAGCTTGGTGGTCTACAAAGAACACAAATTTGTTGGCTAATAGGTAATGTCTATACTTTTTTACAGCATGGATCATCCCTAATCCTTCTCTTTTGATGGTTGTATAGTTTTTCTCGTCCACATTCAGTTGTTTACTAGCATAAGAAATGGGAAAATCATTTTTTCCATCTTTTGGTTGAGCTAATATACACCCAATGGAAAAATTGGAAGCATCAACATGTTTATGAAATATCTTATTCCAATCTGGCGCTTTCAATATTGCGGCTGAAGTGAGAGCTTGTTTAAGCTTCATGAAGGATTCTTCACACTCATCAATTCATACAAAGAGTGTAATCAAGCCATACATGGGTTTTGCAATTATAGCATACATGTAAATGAATCGTCTGTAATATCCACAATGACCCATGAAAGCCTGAACCCCTTTGATTGTTGTTGGTCTAGACAATTCATCAATAACATGAACTTTATCCATATCAACCGCTATGCCGTTTTTAGACACTATATGTCTAAGAATTTTCCCTTATCTACCCATAAAGGTTCACTTTTCAAGATTTAAGAAAATTCTATAAATTCTATATTTTTTGGATACCTTTTTGAGATGTTCAAAATAATCACCTTGGATTGATGAATGTACACATAAATCATCCATATATACTTCCAAGACATTAGGTGAAATTTGGACTCACAAAGGGTCCCTTTAAGGAGTTTGACTTTACCTCTCTCTACCAAAATGGGCGCATGGATAAATTTTTGCAAACAAACTCCAAAGTTGGCGGAGGTTTGACAGTTAGAATGTCCTCTTCAAGCTCTATCTACTAATATATAGCACGCCATGAGATTCCTCTTATTTTAGAGAAATTTTTCTTTTATTCGCCTATAATGTGACAACTCTGTCGGAATCTAAGTGAATCAAAAAAAGAATCTTCTAAAATATGAGAAATCTCATGGCGTGCTATATATCAGTAGATAGAGCTTGAAGAGGACATTCTAACTATCAAACCTCCGCCAACTTTGGAGTTTGTTTGCAAAAAATTATCCATGCACCCGTTTTGGTAGAGAGAGGTAAAGTCAAACTCCTTAAAGGGCCCCTTTGTGAGTCCAAATTTCACCTAATAAATTCCTCAGATATTCTTTGAAAGCATGACTCATCAATCTTTGAAAGGTGGCAGGAGCATTAGTTAACCTAAAAGGCATAACCCTATAGGAAAAAAACACCACATTCACTTGCAAAGGTATTTTTCTTATGATCTTTGGCATCAACCAAAAGTTGATTGTACCCTGAAAAGCCATCTAGAAAGCTGTAAGATTCTTTTCTTGCAACTCATTTTCGGTGATTGGAAGAGGGTAGTTATCTCTAATGCTGGTTGCATTCACTTTTTTGAGATTGACACACACTCTTAATTTTCCATTTTTCTTGGGTACCACCACAAATGGAGACACCCAATCTATGTATTCAATTTCATAAATGAATTCAGCTTCCTTGAGATTTTCTATCTCTTCTTTGATCTTTTTGGCAAATGTTTCATTATAAGTATATGGACATTGTCTACTTGGTTTGGCATCATCTCTCATAGGTATGGTGTGTTGACAAATTTCTAAATCAATATACTTGAGATCTTTATAAGACCAAGCAAACATATCTCGGTATTCTTTCAGTAAACTTAGCAAAAGCTCTTCTTCTTCTTTGGTCAAGTCATTTGCAATGTAGGCCGGTCTAGGATCTTCTCCTGGTTTTGCTAGATCTATTTTCTTTGCATTTTCAGGTCCTTCATATTACTCACCCTGTTTTTAAATTCCCTTACAGGTTGTTCAACTATGATCTTTCAGTCTTCGAGAGTATATTTCTTGTAATGTGTTGGAACACTCATCACATCTTTATTCTCTTCCTCGGTTGTTTCCATTTCAGTGGTATACATCTTCTTTAAAGTTTTCTTCAACTCTTGATATTTCTTCTTTCGTTCAACTCGTGTCATGGATGATTCATCATCCTGATGCTTGGGTTTTGATTGAGTCTCTTTTCTCAGTTTCCATGATTTTTTTGATGTCCCTTGTTTGTTGTCTGAAGGATATCTACCCGTGATTTTGTCTTTGACACAATCATGTGCATCTATCTGCATCAAAAACTGTGTTCTGCTAGAAACTGATGGCATAGGTCTAGATTTTAACTTTTTTGTGTCTTTTTTTCTTCTATACCATTTTTGTCTTGTTGTTTTTTGGTTTCGAAAGTCAAAAAACTTTTTCGCTCCTCCTTTTAGGAGTAGCTGGGCTCTAACATGTTCTTTTTATGACTCAGAATCATCAGATGTAGCTGAATGTTCTTGAAACTCATAAGTAGCATCATAATAGAGGTCTGAAAAGACTTGTTGAGCTTTCAATAAGTCCTTGGGTTCGTGAACTTCATCTTCAATGTGAAGGGTTGAGATCATTTGTATGGGAATTATGTCATAACTATCCTCATTGCAAAATTGAGTAGGCATAGACATATTCACACACACATCCATTGTTGCCAATATTTGAGTCCACTCAAATGGGTCAAACAAATTCTACAAAAAGGGTTCAGGTACATATGCTTCATTTCTACAATCCCTTTCTAAGATACATTCTTCTCGTTTAAAACTCCCATTTTTTGAGGCCCCACACATCCAAATAGGTGTGTCTTTGTTTAACCAAGATGGAAGCTTTGATTTAGCTGAAGAGACTGAGTCAAATTCTTGAATGGGTGTTTTCATTACATCTCTATAAGTGTGATCTTTCAAATTAACCCTTGTGATTAATCCCACTTGCTTCAAGTACAGGTAATTGTTTCCCCAATCCTTAAGGAGCTGTACTTGCCGCATGAATGGTCTTCGCAAGATGATTTCATAATTAAGTTTCTTTCCAAAGTCCACTATTGCAAAAGTATGTTGACAATCAATTCCACAAGAACTAACTATCACTTTTTTCTAGCAGACCTAAGGGTTTTTCAATGTGTCCATCAACCAATTGTAATTTCATTTGAGTTTGTCTAATGGCTGGTTCTCCCCATGATTCCCATACTGCTTTTGTGGCTATCCTATGCTAGCTCCACTGTTCAGTATTGCCATGGTTTCTACATCATTATATCTTACCGGAAGTTTGTGTTTCCTTCTTCCCCCTCGTAGTATTCTCCAACTTTGTTCATAGGGACGGATCTAATCTCTTTGTTATCCATTTTGTGTTTCAATTACCCAATTTTTTTGCAATTAGCTATGTTATCCCCACGTTCTCTAGAGTTTTCTATAAATCATTCCATAAATATGGCCGGACTTTTAACAGTTCTCCCAAGGTAAGAGTACATTGAATGGGTGTTGACATGATTGAATGTATGTTCTCCACTTCTAGGATCTGTTCCACTCTTTTTACCTGAGTGGTTTTACACACTATGGACTCATCTTCTTTGTCTCCTAATTAAGAGGGTAGTGTTTTTAGAGTCATTGGTTTAGACATTCTTGATGCTTCTCAACCACCATCCCCATACAAGGATTGTATATCATTTTCCATATCATGAGGTAAATAGTCTAACCAAACTTCCTCTATAGGAGCTAATTTCAAAGTTATGCTCCATCATTCATCTTTCATTACTTTTTCCCATAAATGTCTTCGCCGATCTTCCTCCACGAATAAAATTCCATCTAAAGAATCTTCACTATCAAGCACTATGAGTTTTGGCTCTTTAGTTTCAAGGAGCGGTTCTACCACCACAAGGGGTTTCTCTTTATTGGTTTCTACCACAAGCTCCTCAGGTTTTGCTATACTCTCAAGCTTGGGTTTTTGTTTTCCCAGCATCTCTTGAGTAATTCTTACCAAATTTTGATAAGCTTCAAGCTTAACTACTTCCATATCTGGAGAAGGATAGTTTTTCCATTTGTTTTCCATGTTTCGGTCTGCTTTAAGTCCCACTGGAAAGCTTCCAAGGATGCATTGATTGGATCAAAAAAAAAATCTACCAAAATTGATCCTCTAGATTTTATTGTGGTTTCCTTGATTTCACTCCCAGTTTCTTTCATTTTTTCTTGGAATAGTTTCTTGGCTTTTTTCTCAATTTTGTCCTTTTGTTTTTGTTTTCTCATCTGGTACCTTTGGCTTCTTCTTTTCTTGGTCTTTTGAGAGGGATTTTAAGTATTCTTTCATTCATCAGAGGAGTTATGTTTCTTTTTCTTAGCCTGGGCTCTAGTGATCACCTTGATTGGAACAATAGGTTCACTTTCCAAAGAGCTACTAGGTATCACTTGGACTACATTCACCACTGCTTTTTTCTTGTTTAAAAGATTTTTTGGACAGTCTTCAGGGAAGTGTCCACCCTTTTTGCAACATTGTGTACAAAAAGCTTCAACTGGCTTAATGTTCTTGTCAGGTTCTGGGCATTCATTTTTCCATTGCTCAAGTGCACCACAATTATGGCAGTGTCCATTCCTTGGCTTAATCATGGGTCTTACCATTGGAGGTCTAACACCTTGATTAGCTACAAAGTACATCGGTGTAAGCTCTGGTGTAGCATAAGTCACAGGTTCTTCCATTGAAGGTGGATGCGAATTATACCACTCTCCTACCGTTATTGTAGATGGGTCTTGGGGGTTTCACCATTTAGTACCCCCCTATATAACATGCGTTCATGGGGTAATAAAAAAACCCCACTTTTAACATGTTTAAATGAATAAAATGACCCCTTATTCCAAGAATTTTTTCCAAAAATGAATATAAAAGCCCCTTATTTTAATGTTTCTTTGTTAAATTGCCTAAAATTATTGTATTTTAAAACCCCTTATTTTGAACTCACGTTTTACATTAACATGATTACATAGTGCACCCCCCGAGAGATGGGTTAGACTCAACATAAGGTGTAACAAGCACTAGTGTTTGTTCATCTATGACTCCTTCTGAATGCATTTACTTTACATATACTGCATTATATCCAGGATATGGAGGTTGTGACCCAACACTAATTGTGGTCTTTGTGCTAGGCCATATTAAATTGATATATGTACATGGGTTGTCCTTGTGTCCTCATAGCCACATATTGAACATTTCCATCATACTTTGGACGGTAATAGCACTCATTGGTCTCATGATTAGTC
Organism: Adiantum capillus-veneris; assembly: GCF_014529385.1. Lineage (NCBI taxonomy): Eukaryota > Viridiplantae > Streptophyta > Polypodiopsida > Polypodiales > Pteridaceae > Adiantum > Adiantum capillus-veneris. The sequence goes on from NC_140955.1 coordinate 94,663,548, forward strand.
CATTTTCCTTCAATAGCACACCATTTTTGCGGCCTAATCGATTGCCCCTGTTGAGGTATTCCTTGCCCTGGTCCTCTCGTAGGTGCTTTCTGCATATTATTCATCATTTCATTCATCCTTTTGAGTGTGTCTTCTATGGCTGTAAGTGGTGCTGCAGCAGCTGTTCCCACTTGTGTTGGTTTTGTGGATGTTGTTTTCTCACTCTGAGGATCCTTAGGGACATCTTCTTCATTGAAAATATCAAAATTGTCTCCCAAGTCAATAGCATCTGTACACACTCTTATAGGGTCATATACTTCTTGCTATATAGTATAGCAGGAAGTTATTTGTTTAGCAATCCTTCTAGAAACAATGACACTAACCTTTAATCTACTGGTATTTCTAATTCTGGGCATCTTGCAATGTATTGCTTCATCCTAGTTGCAGAATCCCTAACAGACTCACCTTGTTTCTGTTTGAAGCTATAGATTTGAACCACCGTATTATGTTTGATCCCACTTTTGGAACATGCAGATATGAATCCCTGAGCTAACGTATTTAAATCCATGATTGACCTTGGTGGAATGTTTTGGAACCATGTCAAAGATTTTTCTTCTAATGTCATTCCAAATCCCTCAAATTGAGTGTGGAAATCAAACATGCATTCGACTCTGAGCACTTGCTTGAAGCTAACTAAGTGGTCATATGGATCCCTAGATCCACTGTATTTTTTGACCCATTTTTGAAAATCAACTGTTCTGACACGTCTATTTGGCCCAGCTCCAACTCTTCTGACAGTTGGTCCTGTCTCGAATCCTTCAAACCAATCTATTGGAAATAGTGACGCATGTAACTTTAGACTCGCTTTAATGTCACTCGATTTTCTTCGTGATGAGGTAGGTTCGTGTTTTTTAACATTGCTCCCAAAAGGTCTCTTGCAGAGTTCTTCTCTTGGAATAGGCTCAGGTCCTTGGCCCAATATCCAATCTGTTATAGAGTACCCTTGGTATAAGGCCTGTTCTACCTCCTCAAGACTCATCATAACAAAGTTATTGTTATAAAAATCCTTAAATAGGTAAGTTGGTAGATCTGTTGAACCCTTTTTAATTTTTAAGATATAGATGATCTTCATGGGTGTTAATTACCCTGATTTGGCATGAGAGGTCCATAAAAGATCCTTGACGTTCCTATCCTCCCAACAATAGACTGCGGTCCTAGGATTGTCAGTGCTAAGCCGTTTCAAAGGTTTCAAATCAACTTGATCGTATCCCTCGAATTCGATAGTCGGTGGAACTTCTTTTGTTGACATATACAGAATTATTATCTTCACTTCTAACCCCCATTTGTCTATTACATCAGGATTTTCAACTTTTACATATTGAGTCCCGTTTTTATCCATATATATTTTTTCTTGTTTGTTTTCCATGATTTCCTCTTCAAACTCTATGTCACGGTCATCAATGCGAATGGCATACTCTTCATTAGGATCCAAGTAAACCTAAGCTCCATGGACATTAGTCTTATAAAAGGTGAGTATGTGCTTATATCGCACTGTCGTTCTGGTTTCTGACTGAGTTGAATAGGAAGACATTTCAGATATTGAGTCGGAATAAGTGTCTGAGACTTCTTCAAAGATAGTGCCCAAGTGATCACCTTGATTTACACTCTCTTCGATGGATACTCTGCTAGCGGTCTCTCCAAATATGCCTTGATTTGGTAGTATACGACTAGATCTAAGGTTCATATAGACTTGTTAAGCCTTGGATAGAGTACTTATGTTGGATTGAATTGTTATCCATTTTTCCACTTGACTTGAATTCAACTCCTATCAAGCTCTCAATTCTTTGCCTGCAACGTGGTTCCTGTGTCATTTTTCACCAAGTTAATTATTTTCTTTCAAAGACTGTACAATTTTTGCTAACTGTTGGTCTCTGTATATCACTTCAATCTGAAGCTAAGTAAGTCAGCAAATGAGATTTCCAAATTTCACCCTTGCACAGAGCTAAAGGACTAACCTACAACCTGGAAACTGAGTTAACATGTACTAATTTGGACCAAATGGAATCCAAACTTGACCAATGGCCTTGTATTATATTGTTCTAACATTGTAAAAGTTCAAAAGTCCAAAATCTTGTCTCTAGGACTCAAAAGTAGATAATATGATTATGTACTTTTCTCAATTTTTCTCACTTTTTAGAATTTCTTTGCCATAGAAACACCTTGTTGTAGTCTCTGGACAAGTTTCACTGAGTATGAACAAAATTTGTCCAAGTTATCAACTGTTTAGTGTCCACAGACTTAAGTTATCAACTGTTTTTGAGAATCTGGCTTAAGTGTGATCCAAATTTCACCAAATTTGATATGAGTAGTCCACTTTATATGCTTCACCTTGTGGTATACTTAGTTGTGCAAAAATTTTCAATTCTAGGGCAAATGTAAATAATCACGATTATTTACTTCTAGAAATTTTTGGCATTTTTTTACCAAAATGTTGATACAAACTCGATCTCCCTAGAAAAGTTTCACCAAGTTTGGATAAACTCTACTCAATTTGTCAACAGTTTTGTGTCTACAGGCTTACTTTACAAATCTGGCCACAATTTTCACTTTATAGATGCAAATCTTACCAAACTTGATATGAGTGCTCAATACAACATGATAGAACTTATGATATGCTTGGTTGGCCAAAAAAGTTGAAAAATTAGACAAAAGTAAATAATCACGATTATTTACTTCTTACAAGTTTTAGCATAATTTTGATCATCTAAGCATACACGCATGTTAAATACTTTAAACTAAGCCTCTAAGTCAAGTTTCTCTAAATTTGAATAAGAGTTAGCAAGTCAAACTCAAATTCTCGACAATCAGTACATATTTCAGTTTTTATCAAGTTTTTGGTCTGTTCTGTGAAACTCTATGATCCTTCACAAAAGATGTTTGTAATCATGCAAAGAGTCTCTGGTATCAACCTTGATCAATTTTGAGCTAAAAGTAAATAAACACAGTTATTTACTTTTGACCTAAAATATACAATTTTTTCAATAGTTAGTCATTTTGTGACATGTTTTAAGCCTTTGAGTCAAGTTTCACAAAATTTGAACAAGATTTACCAAGTCAAACTCAATTTCTCGACAATCAGTACAGATTTTAGTTTTTTTCAAGTTTTTGGTCTGTTTTGTGATCCAAAGTCTATGAGCCTTCACAAAAGATGCTTGTAATCATGCATAGAGTCTCTGGTATCAACCTTGATCAATTTTGAGCTAAAAATAAATAATCATAACTATTTGCTTTTGATCTAAAATGAACACTTTTTGTAATTTTTCCAATGGTCGGTCTTTTTGTGACCTGTTTTGAGCCTCTGAGTCAAGTCAAAACTTAATTTGACCTTAATTCTCAAGGAAATGTAAATAATCTGAGTTTTTGAAAACTCTTAAAAATTTACCTTAAATGCATCCTTATACTTACCCATTGGTTCATACAACTTTTATGAGCAAAATCTCCAACTGGTTTCCGTGGTTGACAGTCTTTTGATGTTGTTTCAAGTTGTAGATCTAAAATTCTGCAACTTCACATAAACAACTCTTAGATGATTCTTTTGGAGTGAGCAATGATTTGAGATCCGCACCTCGGATTCTACTTACCTTACTCCTAGGTTCTACTGCAATTGGGTTGTGGTAAGTATCCACAAACACTTGTTTTCTTGTTTTTTATGGTTTCTTAAGCATTGATCATAAGACTTGTCTTGTCCATCAATTATTCTCAAAATTCTAACCTAATCCTACAATCCTACAAGGTACTTAGCAAGTACAATCTACTTCCAAGCTACCTATACACAGCAAAAGATGACACTCTTAAGCTATACGGTTTTAAAGAGAAAGTTTAACTCTAGGTGATCCTAGAGGAAGGTAAAGGACAACTACACAAGGCGCTCTTGTTTTTCCTAGTTTCGATCTACTTGTCTCCGACAGCGGCACCAAATGTGGATGGGTTTTCTAACCTCACTCTTATCTTATTATAGACATAGCGAGAACCACGAACATAATTGTCAATCCATGGGACGAACATGACTCGACTAGTGCATAGAGGCTACAAGAGGGTGTCAATCTCTTGGAAAACAACAAACAAGTCACATCTAACACAAGCTACACTCAAATGACCTAAGTCATCAAAAGCTAGTCACTAATTGATAAACAAAACATGATCGTTATAGCATCAATTAACGACATCCAAATGTTACGAAACTTTTAGGATAAGTATATAAGATCTAAGCACACATGCTTATGGTTTCAACCTCACTTTTGATGAAGTGCAAAAAGCACGATTATTAACAGCAGTGAGATTTTGACCTAGTCGTTTTTTGACTCTGAGTGCATCTAAATGCTTAGCAATGATACCCCAATACCCCGCCTATGCTTACTTTGTGATTTTCTAGCTTAAATTCCTACTTATGATGAAATTAGGCCACGGGTTGGCGACACCAAAAGCTACAGTTTACCATGGTATGTTTATGTCAATGAGTAGAACTCTTACCTGCGGTTGCAACACAATAGACGGCACTGCAATGTGACAACCAACAAGGGAGTAGGAAGCATAAGAAGGAGAGAAGTGAGCGTCATTAGCTCACACTGTGTATTTCTTATCCAAAAACTCTATAATAACTTACAAAAATTGGCTTTTATACCTTAGCCAAGGTTTCTTTGGTCAAAAACTAATCATCTAGGAGCTCTAACTAAGGATAAATTGAAACAATCTGGAAGCTTATAGCTCTGGCTCATCGATTACAATATCCACTTGGAAAATAGGAGTCATAGTATTTTCGATTTATCAAAAGAATAAGTGTTTTTACAATAAAGCTCCCAAAAAATATTGCAGATGTTAGCTTGTTGCTAACAATATAGCGACGCATATAGCGAATCTGCACTTTCCAATTTAGCGACGCGTATAGAGATGCTACATGACCAAAAATAGAGACGTCTATAACGACGCCCAAGAATAAAAAATTTGGGTGGTAGGGAATTCATTGCCCTACCAACCCATCAACCATATTGAACATAAAGTTTCCAGAATAAAGATGCAAAACTGACAAAAGTATCTCGACAAAAGTGAATTGACAAAAGTAATGCAATGACAAATTTATACACATCATAGGCAAAATCACTTGATTGTTAAGCTTTGACCAAAATGTAATAATTACAACACAATTTTTATTATTGAGAAAATACATCGTTGACCAATAGTTGCAAAAATGACTTACACATGTCATCTCATTATGCAGGCTATGAGAAAAGAAAACTAGTTCTATCTGGCTAGGACTAGATTGACATCGACTTATCTGACGTCTCATCACGTCCAAGTGGCATATCTATCAAATTTTGCAAAAAGAATAATAAGACTTTCTGTAAGTATAAACATATAATTACAAAACAATCTATTTTTTAGCTTATTATTAAAATACAACAAATGTAAGAGAGTAAAGTTAAATACTAACCAAGCCAGAGGGAGAACTGAAAATGTCCATAAGGACATTTAATCCCTTTCTGCCCGCATACTTGCGCTTGTACAGTGTGGGGTCACGTCCTATCATCGATCACTGTTCAAAACATACAAACAATACATTATGTTAGAATTTAAAAGTACGAATACCCATAACTACCAAACCGAAAGGGAAGTGCAAAAACACTTACAAAGTCGGTCTCAAATGATGCCCATCCGCTGCTCCCCAAGTGGTGCGAGCTCCCTGCCTCTACTCACGCTCTGGCTGCCTCCACTTGTTAGGATTTCTCGCGTGTTGCTCGCTTTGCATTCTTCCAATCTTCTTTGGCTAGCCAATCTGTCATGTTCCACCCATGATTTATTGCTTTTTGCACTTCAGAACGCTTGTGCTTGCAATACTCGTGGATCCGCACCTTCATCACATCTTCATTGAAGTGCTCAACCCGATTTGACATGGGAAACTCGTCATGCAACATGTTGATGACTCTGCCTTTTAGTTCATTTGGCACTTCACTCCAAGTGTTTAGTATGTAGTGTCGAAACCCCTGAGAGCAAAGGCTGCGCATGCGTAGGATCACCTTCTTGTCGTTGTCATCCAAGATGATCATGTCGTTGATGTCAATTGAGTACGGCAAGCCCTCTCGCCTGTGACGCGTGAACCTGGGTGTCTCGACAGGGGTCTCGAGTGGCATCTCAATGGGGGTACGGACGACAAGTGTCTCCACTGGAGTCTGGGCTCCAAAGCGAGGAGTGTCAAGTGGGGTGACTCTCGGAGGAGTAGCGAGTAGTGTGTAGCCAGGAATGGTTGATAGTCACGCAAAACCTGGAGTAGAGGGTGATGACATGGCTAGTGTGGAGCGGGAAAAGAAGGGGAAGGTAAGGAGCCTCAACGACTACGAGGTGGTGTGAAAGCATCAGTGCCAACTCCTTCACAGCAACCACCACCACCACTAGAGCATTGGTGCCTAGAAGAGTGTGTAGATTGTCTAGTCGACATCGAACTCTTGGAGCACACTGATCACTCCAAAGCAGATGGAGACTTTGAAGGACTGGGATGTTGCAACGATGCTATAGAGTGATGGAGATCTTTTACCACCTCCTCTTCTTGGGGTCCAAGGAAAAGAAAGAAATTGATCATCATACATACTTGCGTTAAATACACGAACATTATATCTTAATGGTGAATGGAGAAGAAAATTTAAACAAATTATAATTTGATTAATCACAATTTAAATTTCACAAGTTTAGCATAGAGACAAGAATGGGCAAAACTCCATGTGAATACAATATATATTATAAAAAGGAACAAAATTGCTCAGATGCAATGTCTATGGCTTTAAGAGGTCTCTTTCTCATCCTCACATAACTCAGCATAACTCCCTATGTCTATATAGAGCTTTTCATTTAGGCAGATCTCCTCCGTTTAATTTTGTAGGTCCTTTGCATGCATCTTGTATAGAGTAGGAGTGACAGGCTTGTCTGGCACCACTTTAGCGGCTTCTGAATCATCATCCTCTCCGATCTCCTCCACTAATGCCACTGTGATTGTCACATTCTAGCCCTCATGAGTCCGCGCACTATGAGGGGCTACCTCTATGACATACCACTAGTTTGCTGCAGACTTTGCAGGATGGGATACCACCTACAAGTGCCACATAACTTATATGAGTGCTTCCAGACCACCACTTCTCTAAAGTTGGATGTTAAATATTTACAGACTTACTTGTTCACAATGCTCGAGTAGTATGAAAGTGTCTCAAAGGTCGGTTCACATTTTGGTTGAGTCCACCTCAAGGAACCCTGACTCTCCTCTACGCACAGTAGCGTTGCAGCCCTCCATGTTTATCTTGAACCATTGCACGTCGAACAAATCCACAAAAACTCCTCTATAATCGATCCTCAAAACTTCTTGTAGCGTGCCGAAGTAAGTGAATTCCGCCACCACGGGATCTGCATCAGAGGATCGACGTCGACTAGATTGTTTGAATTTTGCCATGATTCCACAATCTTGTGTAAAACACTTTTTTGTATATCTGTTCCACCATAAAATGACGACCTTTACACCATGCTTCCATGTATGACTTATACTACAACCAACAAAGATTATGAGTGGCCGTCCAAACATCTAGAAAACCAGGAGTCATACATTGCAAACATACCTTAGTCGTGCAAACCCTTGAGTACTCCCTCTCCTCCTCAGTCACCAGTTCACCGCACTGTTAAGCACTTTTTAATTGTTTGTGCAACCATCTTAAGCTCATGAATGTTGGTAGGCTCTCAAGACCCGTCGGATAATGTTCGGTGGTCGTCTTCCCCATCTCCACTTGATTTGTGCCCTTTGTCGCTCTTGCTTTGCTTCCTCGTACTGTGAAATCCATTTTTTCATCACTAGATTGTGAAGCATGCAAAATCGACTGATCTTAGTCTCTAGATCTTTCGTCATTTTCTTTTCAACACCGAGATTGCACATCACAATCCTAGATATACGTTCATCATGTATGGTTCACCAAAGTGTATCTTGGGCACGATCAAATCCGTCTAGCCACTCTCCAATGTAAACTAGGGACTCTGATACCAGCCAACAATGCTCTTCCATGCTACCCTCTGGACGTGCCTTCTGGCGCACATATCCCTTGAGCGTTTTCATGAGATGTTCTAAAAAGATTATCCATCTAGAATGCACTGTACCTGCTATTTTCACCTCATCAACTATGTGAACAAGAAGATGCACTTGAATGGTTAGCATGGTAGTAGAAAAGTGTTTGTCAAACATGCATACAACCTCTACAACCTTTAGTTTGGTGGATGTTGAAACCTACATGGATCTCCTTTTGGAAGATCCATTGCTCCAACTTCGCAAGTTTGTAGATTATGGTATGGACGCCAGGAGACAAACAATTGTTAATGGCCACCAATAAAATAAACTGCAAAACACGTCTACAAATGGCATTAAAGTCCACACACAAATATGCTAAACAATACCCACTATGATCTATTTCACTTCAAACATACCTGACACATTTTATGCGAGTCGTGTGACTTCAAACCAGTAAGCTTTCCTTCTTTCGTGAAACATGTTTGGAGCGAGTGCATTATGCCAGTGGACATCTGCACGGATCGAATGATCTCTTTTAGTTTTCTTTCTTGGCCTCCTATCAAAACCCATGGTGCTTTAGGGAGTTTTATCGATCCATCGAGTGTTGTTTCCGGCTAGTATTGCTCCATATGATCCACATTTCTAAGGTCAATTCTGGCTCCCAAAGTGTCTTTCTTGCCAATGACATGGTCCCACATTCTTGAATATGTGCATTGGATCAAGCAAGTGATTGATCTTGAGCCTGGGTCAATATATTAACTCATACCATATAGAGAATCTCTTTATCCTTGGGAACAAACCATCATCACACATCTCCTTCTGGTCTAACCATGCTTGACCAAACATCCTCGGCGACTCTCTTCCCAAAAAAAGCATCACGTAACTCGTGGTTCTCAGGAAGATGCGCATAATGACCTTCGTAGCTTTGCTTCTTCAGTGGACGCCCGACGTGCATTAAGTCTAGGTTCACATGTGATGCATGCTCTATATCCGCTTGTTTGGAGCCCTGCATGTATACACATGAAAATAGATAATCCTGAGAAAAACAAAGGTTTATAGTGTTTGAGTTTGAGTATATATCACCTGAGCATTCTGTTAGTCTAGGATAGTCATGCATGGTCCACATCAGAATTCCTCTAATCAAAGCATGGCATCGACCTGTGTGTTGGCTCATATCTACCACTTCTATGCCAATCCACAATTGTTTCAGCTCTTCCAATAGTGGACAAAGATACACGTCCATATTCTTCACTTTATACCGCCCCGACACAATCAAGCTTAGAAATAGGTGCCCCTTCTTGGTAGTCAACCATGGGGGAATGTTGTAGTTGACAATGACAACTAGCCATACATTGTAAGATGTTGACCTCTGACCAAATGGATTTATGCCATTTATAGCCAGGTTGAGGTGCAAATTTTGAGCTTCCGTGGCAAAATCCGGCCATGTGTCGTCTATATGCTTCCATGCCGTGCAATCTGCAGGAATCTGTGGCACATCGTCCGAAGATCTATTCTCCCTGTGCCATGATGCTAGGGCAGCCATGGACTTACATTCAAAGAAATAATTAATCTCAGGCAGCAGAGGAAAGTGTCGTAACACCTTCTACGGAATTTTTTTTCCGTGGAGATCTACTTGATCTCTCTCGGAATCACATTTCGGACACTTCTCCATGTCTATGTATTCCCCTCTAAAAAGAATGTAGTCATTAGGACAAGCGTGAATAGAATTGTAATCCATCCCCAAGTTTTACAAGATCTTTCTTGCTTTCTCTTGGGAATCTGGCACCACATTATCAGCTGGCTGTATGTGCTCATTGAGCAAACTACACATCGAAAAAATGCAAAACACTTGTGTAAGTAATTTGGTACATTATACATTTAGAGTTTTTTATTGAAGTAGACACATTGTAATAGATCACTTGAAAAGTGTTGTGATGCTAGTGTCACTCCATCCAAACTTTGTCTGCATGTTGAGAAGAACGAGGAGCGCCTTCAATCTAGACACACGTGCTCCACCATACAATAGTTTATCGGCTTCACTTTTCACGTCATCATAGATAAGCCTTTCTAAATCCATGATCTTCTCGATCATTTTGTCTCAATCTTGGGCTCAAGCATAGACTCATTGGGAATGTGCTATGCATGATCACCCTCCGAGATGTCAGAGGCTGCATCTTATGGCCTCATATATCCTGCTTGAGTAAAGCACCTGCGAATACGTCTATTCGGTTGCAAGATTGCTGCATGTTGGCTAGCATCAGAGTCTGACGAGTTATAATTGGCAACAACTTGATCTATAATAGATGGGTCAAACTCGCCAAACTCGAGAACGCGCTGCAAAGAAACGCGTCTTATATTCCATCGCACAGCATGTTTGCATTGATTACAAGGACATAAGATCCTTGTTAAGAGATAGACGTTTTGGTTGGATTGCCCCACATTGTTAATGAATGTAAAAACCTTATAACCTGAACATAAATTTATTCTTCTATTGGAATTTTCCGTCTCTTCTCTCTCTCTCTCTCTCTCTCTCTCTCTCTCTCTCTCTCTCTCTCTCTCTCTCTCTCTCTCTCTCTCTCAATCTCCCTCAAAATCAAGAAACCATAGATCACACTGCAAACTACCTCAAATTCTCTAGCCATGTTCGATCCCCACAGCACCTCGATCTAGAGATGCACGGAGATCGGAACCACCGGATTATAATCTCATCTTTATAGGTCAATGCCTATATTTGTGGGTAGAAGAAATCTACACACCCACGTCTACATGACAATACATGTAGTGGACGAAACCCCTTTGCCTCTTGTTTAATTGTAACCATTCACAGCAGCTCCTTGTTCGAGGGATTACTGTGTACATTACATGTCTGCCTCCATTCTGAATAATGTGCCGTTTAAACCTTCCCAACCTAGACAGAGAAATTTGTTTGCACATGTGAGCTTCCAAAAAACTACATACCTAAACTTATGTGAGCTACATGCAAACTACTGCAAACATAACCACCAAACCTAACTCTGCATTAATCTCTCTCTATCTCTCAAACATGCATGCACCTACACATAACAAAAATGCAAATTCTTCAAATGAAAGTTGCTCGTGCTACGTCGTCTGCTTTAGATAATCTAATTCCTGCTCAACACCACAAGTGCTCTCTCTCTCTCTCTCTCTCTCTCTCTCTCTCTCTCTCTCTCTCTCTCTCTCTCTCTCTCTCTCTCTCTCTCTCTCTCTCTCTCTCTCTCTCTCTACTTCAGCGAAACCCTAAGACCCGCACACCTGTGTCCCTCCCACGATCAAGGGCAGCATGTGGAGGGGCGTTAAGCCTCCAAGCTTGCCTGCAACAGAATCAAAGCCTTCTCAGAGTCTCAAAACTACCCTTGCTCTTTCAACCTGGAGCAGCTACGACCTGCTCGGAGCTCAGAGTTTTGAACTGCTCTCCCTCTCTCCCGACGTGCAGCTCCCCGACCTCGAGCT